>NC_136527.1:70136535-70309035 GCF_053919585.1 Euprymna scolopes | reverse complement strand
ATAAAGATATGTATATATATGTATAAAGATATTTATATATATATGTTTAAAGCTATGTATATATATGAATATAAATACGTATTTATGTTTATATATATATGTATGTATATAGATATATATATATTCTAATTTAGTAAAAAAAATGTTATGTGAAATGGTTTAATTTTAAATCTAGAAGTTTTATTATATTCAAGACAGAGAATTATTAATGTTTTGATATATATTTATATATATATATATATATATATATATAATCTTTCATTACCTTTTTAAAAGATGGAACTGCCTGATCGTTGATTACAAGATTCAAACAATGAAGCAAACATATTTATAAATAAATAGTAATTCACTTGTCATCATTTTCTTAAAAAGATGGAATCATTCGACCGTAAGACATGATGCCAGCAATCAAGGTGGACAGTGTGTTAGAATTATATACATGGATTTATCACAAAATTAAGTTACTTAAAGTAAGAATAATTTCTGTCATGAATGTGTGTTGTCACGAATTGCTAAAAGCGACCTTTGTGAAAAGCAAGAATTAGACATCACAAGAAATCGTTTTCAGTTAAATATGGTCGACAATCGGCAGCCACACATTTGGCACGAATATGATTTTTTGGATGGTTTTATTGCAGCAAGTCAGGATAAAATATTGAGGTGCACTAATTGACCATACAACTAAGGTAGACACAGAAGCAAAAAGATAACTGCAATAGCAAAAGAATAACAGAAACACTAATATTCGTTTGAAGACGATGGATATCATCTTTTATTTCCTAAATAAATAAATGAAAGTTGTAAATTCGTAAGGTCTGGAGATCGTGATAAGTCCAGGTGGGACATGATCAGCATCTTGAACAGGGGAAGCTGGACTCAGTGGGTACTAGTACAGGTAGCTGAACGTCGACAGGCACTGGAATGTGTACGCGTACATTGACAGGCACATGAATGGATAGCTGCAGGAGACACTGGGAGTTGAAAGGGGCGCTGGGAACCAAGAGCCGGTGGAGGTTGCAGTAGCTGCTGGAGGCTGCAAGGGGCTACATGAGATGTGGGAAGTTGCAGGAGGCTGCAGGAAGCGCTGAAAGCTGCAGCAGGTACTGGAAGCTGCAGAAGTGAGCTGGTTTCGCTGGTTGTAGAAGGGTAGGCTTAGAAGACAAGCAGGGAAAGCAGTTGCATACAAGTAGTTTGTGATTCCCATAGAAGTAGTTTTTTTTTGTTCAGATAAGTAGTTTGTCGAAAAGGTAGCTCTAAAAAGGCCAGTTTGAACTACTGTTTCTGCTGTGAGACCCTTCAGGTGCTGGGCTTTTCAAGTTGACTTGAAGTGTCAAAGTCTCTTCTGAATTAATAGGATTTTGGCTAAAGAAGTTACCTTTATGAAAACGTGTTGACACAACAGTCGTCACTCTTAGTCAATCTTTCACAATCAAAAAGTTTTCGATGTACATTGACAGTCTTTTTTACATAGGCATAACAACTTATCGTGGCCGGAGACCACTCGAGGATAAGGGTTAAGAGTGTACAGTAGAAATTGGACAATATCGTTATCGTTAGTGATGGAAATTCGGTAAATTTGTTAACTTATATGGAACGGCTCATCAAAAACTTGTTTACGTAAGATTTGAAGACAACCATAGTGTAGTCAGCTGGAAAGCAGGACAATGGCAGACAATTTCATAGGCGTGCAGTTCTAAGAAAGAAGCTTTCATCATAGAATCTACGTTTATGTTTAGGCACAGATAAAGAGTTGGGGAAATTAGTGATAGTTTTCTGCTAGACGGGTGTTTATTGTGAAAGTTTGGCGAGAGGGACCACAGAATGGAGCTCAGCCGAGCACCTGCCATGAAAATAACGACAAAGCAGAGACAAACTCGCAACATCTCTTCTGTGAGAAAGAGGTTGCAGGGAAGAGAAAAGCACATCTCTTACAAGGCTACAAACAAAATCTATTTTGAACTCTATCAAGGCAGGATAAGTCCTTTCTAGCAGTTCCTGCACAGATGTGGTAACAGTACTCCCTCCTTGGACGTACATGGCTCTTATATAGATGGAGAATGTCATCAGCAGTGAAGTCTATTTTTAACTCTATCAAGGCAGGATAAGTTCTTCCTAGCAGCCCCTGTCTTTATGTTCGATTATGCTTGAAATCAAAAGTTTGCTGTTATTGATTATTTGGGAAAAGTCAAATTTTAGGTTTTTTCCCCTTGCAGTTAAAACAAAAGAAAATCAACTTAACAAACCACCCACATATGCTCACATACCTTGACGTACATGCATGTGCTGGTTACCTGCCTGACTCTGCCAAAACACCGTGATTACATGTTTTTATTTGAGTGGAAAGCGGTGTTCTGATACACATCACGGTAGTTTCTATTTTGTTTCAAATGTTAAATCAACTGAATTTTTTCTTACAATCTTTTGAGCTTACCCTAACTCGCTTAATATATTTTAATTCATGCAGACTTCATATTTATTATTACAAAGCCAATTCTCTATTGAATAATTCTCTCTCTCTCTACATATATATATATATATTGTAATCAATACTATATATATATAAATATATATATATATATATATTGCAATCAATACTATATATATATATATAAATATATATATATATATATATTATAATCAATACTATATATATATATTATAATCAATACTATATATATATATATTATAATCAATACTATATATATATATGTTAATCAGTACTATATATATATATATTGTAATCAATACTATATAAACACACACACACATATATAGAATTATTCAATAGATAAACATATATATATACATATATATATATATATTAGCAAATTCTTGGTACAGCAAAATGGAAGGAGAAATTTCAGAGGAAACATAATTTAATTTAAATCAAAAGGATCAAAGAAACAAAAAAAAAACGGGCAGGTGTAATTGTTAAAATTTTTTCCTTAAGGCATTATCGTCTGACCCTCTAAGAGGAAACGTCAGAATGATAAATTAAAAGCTAAGAATCGAATGAGGAAAGAGGGAAATTGGTTTCAGTTGGAAAACCAGTGAGAGAAAAAATATATATATATATATAATTCTCACTGTTCAGGTGGTTTTAAATCAGTAAATATTTCCAACTGATGTTTCAAAATCTTTTGTCTATATATATATATATATATATATATATATATATATATATATATATAGCGGCGTCATCTCATTTAGTGTTTCAGCAACTTGGGTGAAAAAAAAAACAAACCAAAAAGCAAACGGTTTTTCATTGGAGAAAAATGAATCCAATTCGAATGCGAGTTCTCATCAACCACTACACCCAGTGGTGTTGGGCAGAGGTTATTTATTGCTGCCCATCTTGATTCAGCATAGCCAGTGAACCCCAAGAATGCAACAAGGTGGTAATCCAACGTGTTCTCGACAAGAAACGATTTACGTGACTGAAATAAGAATTCATTTCCTTAAGATCTCGTAAGGTCACAAATTAATATGCACAAACTTAAGTATATCTACAGCTGGTGAGAAATTCAATTGGTCTCTTACCGGCATGTTGGTCTCTTACTGGCATGTTAATAAGCGTTTGAGATTATGTAAGCATTTTAGATTTATATTAGTTTTTAGCTTGATTTGTGAATTGAGATTTATTCAGCTCGAAAAACATGCAGTGTTTACCATTTGAGTTAACAGATAGATAAGAAAGTTAAAAAGATTAAACCAGTTTTAGTAATGATTAGTTTATGTGCAAACTAATAGAAATGCCGACAAGTTGAAGTGAACATTTTGCTGACTTCTGTATGCGTTATTCATCCATCCAAACAAAGATTTCACTTATAATAAAATCGTTTTCAGTTGGATATGCTTGATCATGTGGCAGTCACCATTTTGGCATGCATAAGATTTTTGGTTGATTTCCATTTTTTAAAAATGTTAATTAAATCAAACGTAGTTTTTTTTCTTACACTCTTTTTTACGTTTTTTTAAAAAAAGTCGTTTTTAATTGGATATGTTCGACAATCGGCAGGCATGCATTTGGCAGGAATTTGATTTTTTAAATGATTTCATCTTTTAAAAATGTTAATAAGATCATCTGTACTTCTTTACTATTGTGGCTTGTTTCTATCCTTTGAAGATTGAATGCGTTCGACAATCAACAGTCACACAGCAATCTTTTTGTACATCTTTGAAAGGGGTTCTATAAAATTAAGATAGTTAAACTAAGAATAATTTCTCTCTGCGATGTGTTTAGTTATGGATTGAGAGCGACCTTTGTGAAAAGCAAGAAGTACATCCATGTTTTAAAAAGGATTTTGTTTCTCAATTCTTTTCAACAGAAGAATTAAGTTGCATCATATGTTCTCATTTGAATGAGAAAACCATTCTTTTTTACAGATTTAAATAATAGTTTTCAACTGGATACGTTTGACAATCTACAACCATGATTTCTTGCTTGTTTCCATATTTTGGAAACGTTATTAATAAAAAACATATGAATATATATATATATATGGAAATTCAATTAACTTTCTTGAAGTTATATATTTGGATTTTACCGTCACTGGATTATTTATCTTCCACCAGACTATCCATTCACGTGTAATCACCTTTTTCTTCACCATATTCCCTCTGTTTCACTTTTTTGTTATCAAGTAAGATCTTTGACTTGCTTGTTGTTTCATCAAATACTTTTGCATGCAAAATTCGATCCCGCATTTTGCTAATTCCTACCCTCTGATGAGAAGGAAAGTATTTCTTTGAAACTCCGGATTAAGGACTATCCACTTATCTAGTGTTTCCTTTTCAGATTAAATGTTTTTAATTCATTTCAAAGTGTTTTTTAACATGTTTTATTAACTGTTTGCTCGTATATATATATATATATATATATATATATATATATATATATATATATATATATATAGATATATATATATATATATATAATGTGAATTCACTTGAAGCTTGTTTTTAAAATATGGGCTCTCCTGATTGTTAAGGACAAAATGCAAGAATGCAAGCTCAGCAAAGTTTTATAATTATATGGATAGAATAGATTGATCACAAAATTCAGATACTAAAATTAAGAATAATTTCTGGATGTAATATGTGTTTTGTTATGAATTACAGTGTGTTGTGTTATAAATGACTAATGTGTGTTTTGTTATGAATTCCTAAGATTGGAGGCCAGTCCATGAAGCTTCCCCAAGACGAGAGTCATTCATTTCAATTTGTAGCCCTTTGGTTGTCAGAGCGATTATAATGAAAAATATAACATTAATCACAAACTTAATTTGCTTTAAGTTTTGTTATTGTAGGGAAACGTGCGACTTACCTAATTAGCACGTGTGCATAATTCAACGGGTCGGTCGTGGAATGAAATGAATGAAGAAGAAAGAAAGAAACAAAAATGGCTGCCTTATCTCTTTATATGCCTGCAATGTGACCACCCAATATGCAAATGAGATACTCCTGGTTGGAGATAAAAGAGGGTTGATTTTTTAGAGGGTCGTTCATTTTGAAGTTGGATTTTGAAGAAATAAGTTGAATTAGCAGAAGGACGTTGGGAGTTGAGAGAAGGTGCGTTACGTGTACAGAAGTTTGGACAAAAGTGTTAACCTTACCCAGGAAATTATTGGTGTGACGGGCGGAAGAAATAAAACTCAAGTTATTGAATTATAGTTATGAATTACAGTGTGTTTTGTTATAAATTAATAATGTGTGTTTTGTTATGAATTAGTAAGATTGGAGGCCAGTCCATGAAGCTTCTCCAAGACGGGAGTCATTCATTGCAATTTGTAGCCCTTTGGTGGTCAGAGCGATTATAATGAAAAATATAACATTAATCACAAAATTAATTTGCTTTAAGTAAGAATAATTTTCGTCTGAGATGTCTGTTTTGTTATGAATTAAGACCGACCTTTGTGACTAGCAAGAATTACACACGCATTTAAAAAAAATATGATTATGTTTCTTTTTTAAATTCTTTTTGGGAGAAGAATTAAGTTACATCATATGTTCTTATTTTAAAACAAACCAGATTATATTCTTTTTATAGACGGAACAATTCATTTCAATTGGGGCCAGATGGGGATCAGAGCAATTATGATGAAAACAAATATAACATTAATCATAAAATTAATATGCTAACAGCAAGAATAATTTCTGGATGACATGTGTTTTTTTTTATGGATTACTGTGTGCTTTGTTATGAATTACTAATGTATTTTCTTATGAATTACTAATATATGTTTTGTTATGAATTATAATTGTGTATTTTATTATAGATTATTAATGTGTTTTCTTATGGATTATTTTTCACTTTTTTTATTTTACTTTTGTTAGTTTTAAGAGATCAAGGGGCTCCTTCCTGGGGCTAACACTTGATTCTATTATAGTTTACATTTATATCCGAGGCCTCTTTTAAGAATAAACAGTTTCCTTTATGGCTGCTATCTGTATTTCCTTACAGCTTGGTCTTCCAAGACTTGCTTCTAAGTATCTTTGAAGGTTCTTTTTTATTAGGCTAGTTGCTCCTGTCACAACTGGTATAATGTTTATTTCTTTCAGAGACCATGTTGTTTTTAGATCATTTTTTAGGTCCTGATATTTAGTTATCTTTTCCCGTTCTGCTCTATTAAGGCCAATGTCGCTTGGAACCGTGACGTCGATAATGAGTGCAGTTCTTTTGGGTTTGTTCAATATTACTATATCTGGCTTGAAGGCCTTGTCTTTTATGTATATGCCCGCCTCTTAGTCTTTGTCATAGAACATGATCACTTTTCCGTTTGATGTTATCGGTGGTGGATTATATGTTCGACGACCTATATAGTTGGATCTCTCCACAGATCTTCTAGTGTAAGTATCTATATACTTTGTTGTGGCGGGCAGTGTAATGACAATCGGCTAGAAGGATCTTGCATCCAGACACTAGGTGGCTTAGGCTTTCAACAGCCGAGTGACAGAATGTGTGTTTTGTGATGTATTACTAATGTGTGTTTTGTTATGAATTATTAATGTGTGTTTTGTTATGGATTATTAATATGTGTTTTTCTATGAATTATTAATGTGTTTTGCTATGAATTAGTAATGTGTTTTGTTATGAATTAGTAATGTGTTTTGTTATGAATTAGTAATGTGCTTGTTATGAATTAGTAATGTGTTTTGTTATGAATTAGTAATGTGTTTTGTTACGAATTAGTAATGTGTTTTGTTACGAATTAGTAATGTGTTTTGTTACGAATAAGTAATGTGTTTTGTTATGAATTAGTAATGTGTTTTGTTATGAATTAGTAATGTGTTTTGTTACGAATTAGTAATGTGTTTTGTTACGAATTAGTAATGTGTTTTGTTACGAATTAGTAATGTGTTTTGTTATGAAATAGTAATGTGTTTTGCTATGAAATAGTAATGTGTTTTGTTATGAAATAGTAATGTGTTTTGCTATGAAATAGTAATGTGTTTTGTTATGAAATAGTAATGTGTTTTGTTACGAATTAGTAATGTGTTTTGTTACGAATTAGTAATGTGTTTTGTTATGAAATAGTAATGTGTTTTGTTATGAAATAGTAATGTGTTTTGCTACGAAATAGTAATGCGTTTTGCTATGAAATAGTAATGTGTTTTGTTATGAAATAGTAATGTGTTTTGCTATGAAATAGTAATGCGTTTTGCTATGAAATAGTAATGCGTTTTGTTATGAATTAGTAATGTGTTTTGTTATGAATTAGTAATGTGTTTTTTTACGAATTAGTAATGTGTTTTGTTACGAATTAGTAATGTGTTTTGTTACGAATTAGTAATGTGTTTTGTTATGAAATAGTAATGTGTTTTGCTATGAAATAGTAATGTGTTTTGCTATGAAATAGTAATGTGTTTTGCTATGAAATAGTAATGTGTTTTGTTATGAAATAGTAATGTGTTTTGTTATGAAATAGTAATGTGTTTTGTTATGAATTAGTAATGTGTTTTGTTATGAATTAGTAATGTGTTTTGTTACGAATTAGTAATGTGTTTTGTTATGAATTAGTAATGTGTTTTGTTACGAATTAGTAATGTGTTTTGTTATGAAATAGTAATGTGTTTTGTTATGAAATAGTAATGTGTTTTGCTATGAAATAGTAATGCGTTTTGCTATGAAATAGTAATGTGTTTTGTTATGAAATAGTAATGTGTTTTGTTATGAATTAGTAATGTGTTTTGTTAAGAAATAGTAATGTGTTTTGTTAAGAATTAGTAATGTGTTTTGTTAAGAATTAGTAATGTGTTTTGTTAAGAATTAGTAATGTGTTTTGTTAAGAATTAGTAATGTGTTTTGTTATGAAATAGTAATGTGTTTTGTTACGAATTAGCAATGTATTTTGTTATGGATTACTAATGTGTGTTTTGTTATGAATTACTAGGAGTGACCTTTGTGAAAAACAAGAATTACACACATCACAAATGTATGGTTTCTCTCCTGTATGCCGTCGAACGTGCCTCACTAAAGACGATCGTTCTGAAAAAGTGGATCTACACACCTCACAAGAATATGGTTTCTCTCCAGTGTGTGTTCGAATATGCGATTTTAGATACAACTTGCGTGCAAAAGAAGAGCCGCAGATTTCACAAGAAAATGGCTTCTGTCGGGTGTGGATTCGCATATGATCGACGACATATGATTTTGATGAAAATGATGAGAAGCAAATTTCGCATGAGAATGGCTTTTCACCTGTGTGACGTCGACGGTGATGGTCCAATGTCGATTTGCGTGAAAACGAAGCTGAGCAAACCTCACAAAAGAATGGTTTCTCTCCGCTATGCGTTCGCATGTGCGGAACCAAGTTTGATTTTCGTGAGAATAAACATCCACACACATCGCAGGAGTATGGTCGCTCGCCTGTGTGCGTTTGGGTGTGTCGCACGAGATGTGATTTCAATGCAAACATCGATCCACACGTTTGACATGAAAATGGTTTTTCACGCGTGTGTGTGCGTGTGTGTTGGATGAGGTCATTTTTTTGCACGAATGATGACGGACATTTTTCACATGAATAAGGTTTTTCACCCGTGTGTGTTTGAACATGTCGTTTTAGATTGGATGCATTTGACAATCGACAACCACACACCTCACACGAATAGGATTTCGTGGTTGTTTTTCCCATTTTTTAATAAAATGTTGTTAATTAAAAGTTGGTTTAAATTGATTTTATAAAATCAAATGTAATTTTTTTTTCTTTTTTTCATCATTTTCTTTTTTACTTCCTTTCCAGTTGGAGATGTTTGACAATCGGCAACCATACATTTTGTGTAAATATTATTTGAGCTGGTTTCTAGCTTTTAAAAATGGTTCAATCATCAATTCTAATTTTTCTCATAATTTATTTTTTCAATCTTTTTAAAATATTGTTTTAAATTGAAAATCCATAACCATACCTCGCACAAAAATGATTTGGGGTGTGTTTATATCATTTAAGTGTTTATTAAATCAACTATGATTTTTCTTACAAGCTTTTTTGGCATCTTTTAAAAAAGTTCTTTTCAGTTGGTTGTGCTCGACATTTGGCATAATTTTCAGTTGGTTGTGCTCGACATTTGGCATAATTTTCAGTTGGTTGTGCTCGACATTTGGCATAATTTTCAGTTGGTTGGGCTTGACATTTGGAATAATTTTCAGTTGGTTGGGCTTGACATTTGGCATAATTTTCAGTTGTTTGGGCTCAACATTTGGCATAATTTTCAGTTGTTTGGGCTCGACATTTGGCATAATTTTCAGTTGGTTGGGCTTGACATTTGGCATAATTTTCAGTTGTTTGGGCTCAACATTTGGCATAATTTTCAGTTGGTTGTGCTCGACATTTGGCATAATTTTCAGTTGGTTGGGCTTGACATTTGGAATAATTTTCAGTTGATTGTGCTCGACATTTGGCATAATTTTCAGTTGGTTGGGCGCGACATTTGGCATAATTTTCAGTTGGTTGGGCTTGACATTTGGCATAATTTTCAGTTGGTTGGGCTCAACATTTGGCATAATTTTCAGTTGTTTGGGCTCGACATTTGGCATAATTTTCAGTTGGCTGTGCTTGACATTTGGCATAATTTTCAGTTGGTTGGGCTTGACATTTGGCATAATTTTCAGTTGGTTGGGCTTGACATTTGGCATAATTTTCAGTTGGTTGGGCTTGACATTTGGCATAATTTTCAGTTAGTTCGGCTTGACATTTGGCATAATTTTCAGTTGGTTGGGCTTGACATTTGGCATAATTTTCAGTTGGTTGGGCTTGACATTTGGCATAATTTTCAGTTGGTTGGGCTCGACATTTAGTATAAATATGATTTTTTGGTGGCTTCTAGCTTTTCAAAATTTTGTTAATTATATCAAATGTAATTTTCCATTGTTGCAGACTGTTTCTATCCTTTAATGATTTTCAAGATTGAATGCTTTTTTTTATTAAGATTTTAAGATTAGATGCGTTCAACAATCAACAGTCACACACCAATCTTTTTTTACACCTTTTAAAAAGGTTCAATAATCAAAAGCTACATATTTGAGTTTTAGGTGGTTTCTACATTTAAAAAAATGTTTATTAAATCAACAGTAATTTCTTACAATCAGTTTTTATATCATCCTTTTAGATTGTTTTTGATAGCAGCAACCACACACCTTGGATGAATAGAATTTGGGGCTGGCTGTTTCCATATTTTAAAAAAATGTTTTAAATTAACTGTAATTTTTTTTTACAATATTTTCTATCTTTTAAAAATGTTAACTCAACTGTAATTCTTCTAAGAATTTTGTAAACCTTTAAAAAAATTAATTCTCAATTAGGTCAACAACTGGCAGCCGCAAACCTGTCACAAGTATGATTGATTGTTGTGCGGTTTTCATCTTTTAAAAATTTTTTTAATAAAATGAACTGTAATTCTTCATTCGTATAGGTTGTCTTTATTTTTTTAAGATTGAATGTGTTTAGCAATGAATTTTTTTTACATCTTTAAAACTGTTGATGTAAATCGGATACGTTTGATAATAGGCAGCTCCATCGTTTAAAAATGTTAATTAAATGAACCATTATTCTTCCTTATCCGAATGATATCATTGGTTCCAAGCGTGTTTCATTTCGAACTAATCTTCTTTTCCTCTTTTAAAAAATGTTGTTTTTATTGTGTTTGAACAATCAGCAGTTAAACATTGGCACAAATGTATTTTGGAATTCTTCATTGTACATCTGTTAAAAAAATTAAAAAAATTAAATATTCGTCAGAATGTTGAGTTTTACTATTTCATCTATACAAGTATTTTATCACTTGCTATAGCATTATATGGAATACTTGAAACCCATGGAATTTAAAGAATTTGACATATTAAATAACATGATATCATTAATTAAGTGAATACTTCTGTTACTTTGGAATGTTATATAAAGTGAGATAAGTTCTGTAAATGTAATTCCATGTTATTGAGCTTATATATCTGTGGCAATTTTGAATGATTTTTATTGCATATGAACTTCATAAACACATATTCGCTTACAAACGCACACACATGGATATACAGGGTGACATTCAGTTGTTTTTCTGCACATTTTACAGCTAATGGAGAAAAAAAAAGGACACATACCCTAGTGTTTTGATGTAATGTATTGAATACAATAAACTAGTTATGACCAAAGTTTCATTTCATTCGGACAAAACACTATGAAACGGGGCCTAATTAGAGTTGGGGCCCATTTTTTTTAGTCACCCTGTATATATATATATATATATATATATATATATATATATATATTTTCTTATAATATATATCAATCCTTATATAAGAAACTCAATATAATTACAGAACAATATAGAGAATAAATGAAAATAAGTTATATTCCAAAGTTCATGATGTTGACCATCTTATAATTTATTCCTTTAATAATATTGGTAAATATAGATTGGTTCATTTATTCAATAGATTCAATCATTGATATAAGAATTAAGTGATTAATTTTGCGCTATGAAACAGATACTGTCAAGAATTGTAGAAGTCAACTGAATTAAAGGAATAAATTATAAGATGGTCAACATCATGAACTTTGGAATATAACTTTTTGTCATGTATTCTATATATATATATATATATATATATATATATCACATTCAAAATTGTCACAGTTAAATAAGCTCAATAAACATGGAATTACATTTACAGAGCTTATATCACTTTATAAAACATTCCAAAATCACAGAAGTATAAGTGAGTATGTTTGAGGACACATTTCAACTTATAGACTCAAAGAATTTTGGATCTGCAAACTTGATATTTGGTATATAGAGTAATCAGACGTGTGGAAAACATTTTCATTGGTTTTCATTCGAACAAAAAGCTTCCAAGGGGTCAAAGTAAAAAAATGGTATGTGTGGCTCATCCCATTTTTACCCGGTTGCTAATTGTTTCATAAATGTGCATGAATCGTTCTCACTACAGATTCTTTACAATAAGAATAAGTAGGTTTGAAAAATGTTTAACGATTGTGTCAAGCTGACCAAATGGTTATCGTACTTACTGTCTTTAGGTTTTTTTTTTTTTTTACATAGGCATCACCACATTATCAAGGCCAAGAGGCCACTCAAGGATAAGGGTTAAAGAGTGTACAGTAGAAATTGGACAATATAGTAATCATTAGTAATGAAAATTTGGTAAATTTGATAACTTATATGGAACGGCTCATCAAGAACTTATTTACGTTAGACTTGAAGACAGCCATATCGTAGTCAGCCGGAAAGCAGGAAAACGGAAGACAATTCCACAGGCGTGCAGTTCTAAGAAAGAAGCTTTGTTCATGGAATCTACGTTTAGGTTTAGGCACAGATAAAGAGTGGGGGGAATTATTGATAGTGTTTACAGCTAGACGAGTGTTTCTTGTGAAAGTTTGGCGAGGGGGGACCATAGATTGAAGCTCAGTCGAACACTTTCCATGAAAATAACGATACATCAGAGACAAACTCGCAACATCTCTTCTGTGTGATAGAGGTTGCAAGGAAGAGAAAAGGACATCTCCTACGAGGCTACGAAGTCTATTTTGAACTCTATCAAGGCAGGCCAAGTCCTTTCTAGCAGCTCCTGCCCAGATGTGGCAACAGTATTCCATCCTTGGACGTACCTGGCTCTTATATAGATAGAGAATAGCATCAGCAGTGAGATATCTACCGGATTTCGATCTCAACTTGAATATTTTTTTACTTACAAAAATTAACATATTATAATTAATGTTTTGGCATTAAATGACCCCAAAATGGTTGATATGCCGTAAAATAAAACAAACTTCCTTATGACATCACTTCCCTTTTCTTCTATGTTCACTTCCATTCCCACAAATTATACTTTTTTAGTAATCCTTGTCTTTTGAACTCTCTGTACCCGCGTATCATCTGCTAATTTATACTAGTTAACTCACCCACCTGATTATTATACACACACGTGGCGCAATGAGTAATGATGTTAAATTGATTAAGGGAAATGCTTAGTCTTGGCTCATGAAAATATCACCAAACATTGTATCCAAATCAATTAAAGGTTACACTTAGGTGAGTCAGTCAGTCAGTCAGTCATTCAAAAGCCTCGGTCCTGTTTTTTAGTAACTCTAAGAGTTACAGAATGCATACAGGTAAAAGGGGGTGACCTGCTGAGTTTGATAAGTTGGCAGCTTCTCTGATGATAGCTTGCTATAAAAAGACTTTTTGGTTTTGGTTTCGATCTCAACTTGAATGTTTTTTTTACTTACAAAAATTGAACTGTTTATATAAAACATAATACTCGCATGCACATGTCTCAGTTTCTGTATGAATTAAAAAACAAATCTCTATATTAATGTGATAATAAGCCCTATTTTGCTAGAGGTAGCCACTATGAGCGCCAATTTGTGCTTTGCTGGTTCTGCTTTGGAATCTGCCATTGACCATTCAGTATATATATATATTTGTCATTTATTTTCTATATTGCTCTGTAATTACATTGAGCTTCTTATATAAGGACTGATATATAATGAGAAAATATATTTCTACAGAAATATATTTATATTTATAGTCATCCACATACAGTACTGTCTGTATGAATTAAAGAACAAATCTCTATATATTAATGTGATTAGATAAATTGAAAATCCAGCTGATGTCAAAGCCTATAAAATGGATTGCTTCAAAATATTACACCGGGCTGACTTTCAAAATCACTTAAAGATTTTGAAGCCAATCTCAATTCTTTCACGCAAGCCATTGCTTTGCTGACAGAAAGAATTTGGTAAATTATTAGACTTTCTCAGATATAAATTTTCATCATTCTGCTACTCTGTCCATCTCAATTATACATATATTTCATATCATTGTATATATATTTCATAGACCTTCCCATCCGTTTTTTTTCATTTTTTGTGCTTATCTCCAAGTATTAACTCTATTTACTTTGACTTTTTGAATCTTTTGAGATACAACGATTAACTCCTGATGAGTTTACTGGTGGAAGGGTTTGTTTGTATATTTTTTAAAATGCTATATAGCTTTTGTACTGTTAAAAAGTTATATATATATATATATATATATATATATATATATATATAATCCAAACAAAAAGGGTTATTCTTATTTATACCGTGATGCCTCCATTCATTCTGGAAAGACAAAGGATACCCCCTGTAGGGGCAACTCATGTTTAATTGCGCAATCCCCAACCACTCCTCTTCTGAATTGACCCGGTTTGAGTCCAGTGGCAAGGAGAAGTTCAGGATGACTGGAAACAATGCCGAGATAAGCAGAGAGCACATACAGCACCTGGACGTCTCAAATGGTCACCCAAATGGTCACCCAATGGTCTGACCAGGTTTGACATTGCTTAACTTTGGTGATCGAGCAGGAACTGGTGTGTCAATGTGATTATTCCATATATATTCTTATTTATAATAGTGAAATAAACTGAATAGTTGTTTAAACCTTTCTTGTTCTATCATGAAACAATAAAAATAATAAACTTTAATTTCGATTTTGCAATTCAATCGAAGGTAAGCTATATTGTTTTATGATACATTATTTATGACAAAATTATGTGATAAAATTTGTGAAATACATTCTATCTATCAAGCGACAGTCAAAGCTTCTAACCATTGCACTATTCGGCTACTGCTATGCAGGCAGTGAATTAACAACGTTTTGTCACTGTCCAAATACCTCAGCTCAATTTGTTTACACAAAGAGCATCGCTTAATATGCTAATGGTAATTTGGATATCACTTCAGAATATGCTAAACCTAAGATAAAGGAGTATATGCTCCTCATCTTGAGTTGAGCATATTGAGAAGTGATACACAAATTACCATTAGCGTATAAAGCGATGCTCTTTGTGTAAACAAATAGAGCTTAGCTATTTCGGACGATGTCAAAGTATCATTAATCTCATGACTCACATAGCAGCCGCCTATAGCGTAATTGTTAGGAGCCTTGATTGTCGTACAGGTGGTCGGGTTTCAATCCTGGCTTTAGGTAGTTGCCTGTCTAGCCACACTGATCAGCTGTGAAACAGTGCTGTATGTGGATGATTATAAATATATATATATTTCTGTAGAAATATATTTTCTTATTATATATCAGTCCTTATATAAGAAGCTCAATGTAATTACAGAGCAATATAGAAAATAAATGACATATCTATATATATATATATATATATATATATATATATATACTAAATCAAAACGAAAAGGGTTATTCTTCTTTATAATAGTGAAATTTGGAATATTGAATTTCAACTAAACTCAATTGCTAAGTTTTAGCACTTCTTGTTTTATCATGAAACAAAAAAAAAATGTGATAAGAATTAAATATATTTTAAAGAAAACTTTATTTACAAAAATCTTTTAAATATATTTTAAAAATTATTTATGGATGAATATATTTTAAATATTAAAAAAAAAACATTATAGAAATGTAAAAATAAAGTTTATTATTATTATTATTTATTTTTTTTTTATTGTTTCCTAATAAAAAAGTGTTTAGGTTTCCTATTTCGTTTCATGCTTAGTGACTTCCACTCCATATTTAATTAAACCGAATACGCTTCCAGTGTCTTAACTAGTGTACTGAATTTTTGGTTCATTCGAAAATTAATTATTAATGAAAATAGTTTTCAAAAACAATTAGCGAGAATTAAGTTTTGCTAAAAAAAAAATATGTATTTACAGCAGAGCTCGAATCATAACAAAAAAGAGGTAAATATTTTCTGAAAACTGAAAATTTTGGGCTAATCTAGCAATCGAAAATTGCTGTTATTAATAATTAATTTTCTACCTCATCGTTTTCCTTAATTTTTGAATATTTTCATCACTACGACATGCCAATTAAGTAGATACCATTGGTTTTACTTGAGATGAAATATTTCAGTTTCCGCGATTATAATGAAGTATCACAAAAAGTTTGAAAATGACAGTAATGCATTATTTAACTAACGATGGCAATTATTTATTATGATAAAAAGGCACTTGTACAGTTTAATCAAGACATTAAAAAATGAAAATATCGAAGAAAAAATGTTATAATGTACGTATACGTTTTGAACTGAAGATCTCCGAAAAAAATTTCACTTAATTTGATCGAGTAGTTTTTTTTTTTTTTTTTACAGCGAAAAAACATGTTTTTATGAGAGCACGTTGAAGGCAGGCGTCTTGGATTTTTTCTTAATTTTTGTTTGAAGTTTAGAAACGCCACGGGGAGATAACTCCAGTTAAAGCGCCGACACTCCCTCCCCATCTTTAATACTAGCTTTTCTTCTTAAAAATCGAACCTTTTGCTCGGTATCATAACAAATTATTTTTTCGCTGTAAAACAAAAACTACTTGATGAAATTTAGTGAATTTTCTTTTTTTTGAGAACTTCATTCCATAACGGATACGTACAATTTCAACTTTTTTCGATATTTTCATTTTTAATGTTTTGATTAACAAAGAGAAATTTTGTATATATTTCAAATTGTATCAAAGCAAAAAAACTTGATGTAATTAATACTTACCCTTCGTGAAATTTTGTTACGCATAATTTGTCTGCTTTAAGGAAAGAATAAAAACGATTTTGTAAATTAAAAATTAAAATCTGGTGTCAAATTTACTTACAAATAAAACGTCTGGATGAAATGAAATAATTTGCTTACAGTTTTAAAATCGGTTTCTTCTGAAACGGAAATAGATTTCGGATTATCTCCGCTTTTTTATTTTTTTATTTTTTATTATTATCTTTTCTTTCTTTTTCGAAACTTCCAGATAAAGATAGGAACAAACTATTTCTCGTGTTAGTATTCATGTTTCTCCTGTCTACGTTATTAACCTAAACGAACAAAAAAAAAAAAAATAAAAAGCCCTCCCGGTGCAAGTAAAATCCGGTGTAAGGTGAAAATCTCAAATCGGCCTAAAAATGTTCCGCCATTGGACCACGACGAGACCAGGTAGTTTAAAAATAATAATAATGGAAACGTTTTATTTAGAAAAAATATATTTTACAAAAATCTAATTTATAAAAGACTATATGTCATTTGTTTTTCTTTTCCCTGTTTTGAATTTTGTTTTTGATATTATAACAAATATATTTATTAAATATTCATTGATTTCTTTATTTAAAAAATAGAAAAAAAAAAGAGGTTTTTTTATTATTGTTTCAGTTTTTTTTTCACTGATTTGTGATTGTTTCACAGTTTTAAAAAAATTGTTTTTTATTGTTTCAGTTTTTTTAACTTGTTTCTGTTATTGTTTCACAGTTTTAAAAAATTATTTTTGTTATTGGTTCACTATTTTATCAAAATTGTTTTTTATTGTTTCAGTTTTTTTTATTGTTTTGTTATCATTTAACAGTTTTTGTTATTGTTTCAGTTTTTTTATTGTTTTGTTATTATTTAACAGTTTTTGTTATTGTTTCAGTTTTTTAATTGTTTTTGTTATTGTTTAACAGTTTTTGTTATTGTTTCAGTTTTTTATTGTTTTTTTATTGTTTAACAGTTTTTGTTATTGTTTCAGTTTTTTTATTGTTTTTTTTTATTGTTTAACAGTTTTTGTTATTGTTTCAGTTTTTTATTGTTTTTTTTTTATTGTTTAACAGTTTTTGTTATTGTTTCAGTTTTTTAAAAAAATTTGTTATTGTTTCAGTGTTTCAGTTCACAGGTTTTTTTTTTTCAGTTTTAAATTTGATTTTAGAATAACGTGTTTTATTTTATTCTTAAAATATATTTTTGGAAAAAAGGTACTTATGCATTTTTGCGACCATGCTGAAATAACAACGCAATTATTTTGAAAGCCATTCTTAAGTTTGGGAGGGGAGAATATTTTGTACTTATTCTGTGCTTCCACCTAACAATTTAATAATAATAATAATAATAATAAAAGATTTCGTGAAGCTTGAATTTAATTTTAAAAAGAAAGAACTATTTAATAATAGCGTGGGGGCAAAAGTACACAAGCACACACAAAAAAGTCTAACAAGGATAATACACGCGAATTTCATATAAAAATGTTGCTGAGGTAATTTTTTTTATTCCATGACGCCAGAGGAACTCCTGTAGGTAACTAGTTCCCCACATCGATCGAAATTTGTTTTTGTAATTGCTCAATGAGCCTTCCATGCAATTTGTCTGTTGTAAGAAATTCTGCAGAAATAAGCAAGCTTTTCATTGGACAGTTTCTCCGCACATGGAATTATTTTAACCAATCAAATTGCATGTTATAACTAACTGCCAAGAATGTTCTCCTCACCAAATTCCCTTTTCAGATCAGAATCCATATGCAGGGATGGACAGACATGGAGTTTCCACTCAAATCGAGGCAGCTAAAATTCTTTGCTGCTTTGAGACGTTTTAAATGCCCTAACGTGGAGCAGAACATTATCATTGCAATTACAAATGCCCTTAAGTAGGGCGAATTATATTTGCATGCTTGTGCTACAATTTAATGTCTGTCAAGACGAATTTAAGGTCGACAGTTTGACCTGTCTTGTCCGCCTTTGGACTAACAGCGAAAGACTCCTTGTGTATGCCTAGCTAGCAGCAACTATCTTGGAATACACTTCTACATCTCCAACCTACGCACTACTTTGTAAGCAGGAATTCTACCCAGCCTTTATGAAAGATGAACTATTATACCCTTCAGTGTTGTTATCAGCCCATAGTGGCCGATAGCTGAAGATAACGCATCTTTTGCAACATGGACCGTTTTTTACTTTAATAAAATTTACATTGAAGTTTTAAGGTGAGCTTGTTGTAATTTCTGTTTGGTTTTCTTTCATTCTACCAGGGCGAAAACTTTATGAGAGGAATTTCACACTGTATAGTTCTGTCGTGAGAATACATGGTTCGCAACATCGTGGTTTGTTAGATCATTGTAAGCCTGCTAACCACCAGTAAATGTTTTAGTTTTTTACTGTTTTTGTTATTGTTTCACAGTTGTTTTTAAATTGTTATTGTTTTACAGTTTTTGTAATTGTTTTTACCATTGTTTACAGTTTTTAAAAAAATTGTTTTATTATTGTTTAATAGTCTTTTAATTGTTTTTGTTATTGTTTCAGTTTTTTTTATTGTTTTTGTTATTGTTTCACAGTTTTTAAAAATTGTTTTTGTTATTGTTTTACAGTTTTTTTAATTGTTTTTGTCATTGTTTCAGTTTTTTATTGTTTTTGCTGTTTCACATTTTTTTTTCAGTTTTAAATTTGATTTTAGAATAACATGTGTTTTATTTTTATTGTTAAAATATACTTTTTAAAAAAAGGTACTTATGCACTTTTGCAACCGTGCTGAAATAACAACACAATTATTTTGAAAGCCATTCTTAACGTTGGGAGGGGAGAGTATTTTGTAATTATTCTGTGCTTCCACCTGACAATTTAATAATAATAATAATAATAATAATAATAATAATAATAATAATAACAATAATAATAAAAAATTTAACTTGAAAATAAAAAAATATTCAATAATAGCGCGGGGGGGAAGTACACAAGCACAAAAAAAACTAGCAAGAATAATACATGGGAATTTCATATGTAAATTAGTTTTTTGCTTCAATTTTTTAAAAATATATTGTCTTATATGTTTTGCTTTATTGCTCCAATGTTTAAAATATATTATCCTCAAATAATTTTTGCTTACATTTCCTAAAAATATATTGTCGTTAAATGAGTTTTTTCTTCAATTTTAAAAATATCTTGTCTTTAAATAATACTTTGCTTCAATTTATAAAAAATATTTGCTTAAAATAATTTTTTTGCTTTAATTTTTAAAAATATATTGTCTTTTATATATTTGGTGCTTCAATTTTTAAAAATACCTTATCTTTAAATAATTTTTTGCTAAAATTTTTGAAAATACATTGCTTTAAATAGTTTTGCTTCAATTTTTAAAAAATATTGCATTAAAATAATTTTCTTCTTCAATTTGTAAAATATATTGTTTTTTAAATAATTTTTTGCTTCAATTTTTAAAAATATTCTGTCTTTAAATGAGTTTTTTCTTCAATTGAAAATATATTTTTTCTTTAAATGATTTTTGCTTAATTTTTAAAAATATACTTATTAAATAATTTTTTGCTTCAATTTAAAAAAATATATTGTCTTAAAATAATTTTTTTCTTCATTTTTTTAAATTACTTTTTTCAATTTTAACAAATATTTTGTCTGAATAAATTTTGCTTTAATTTTCAAAAGTGTTTCTGCCTTTAACTTATTTTTTGCTTCAATTTTTAAAAATATATTAAAATAATTTCTTGCTTCAATTTTTAAAAATGTATTATCTTTAAATAATTTTTCCCTCAATTTTTGAAAATATATTGATTTAAATTATTTTTTGCTTCAATTTTTAAAAATATTTTGTCTTAAAATAATTTTTTGCTTCAATGTTTTAAATTATATTGTATCTAAATAAATTTTTGCTTCAATTTAAAAAAATTTTATTGTCTTGAAATTATTTTTACTTTAATTAAAAAAATTGTCTTTAAATTAGTTTTCTCTTAAATTTTAAAAAATATTTTTTCTTTAAATAGGTTTTTGCTTCAATTTTTAAAATTATTGCGTCTTTGTAATAGGTTTTCGCTTCAATTTTAAAAGTCTGTTTTCTTTAAAGAAGTTTTTACTTCAATTTTTAAAAATATATTGTTTTTAAATGAGTTTTTCTTAAATTTTATAAAATATTTTGTCTTTAACTTTTTTTTGCTTCACTTTATATAAATATATTGTCTTTAAATCATTTTTTGCTTTAATTTTAAAAATTATATTGTCTTAAAATAATTTTGGCTTTAATTTTTTAAAATATATTGTTTTTAAATAATTTTTTGCTTTAATTTTAAAAAGTTTGGGCTTAAATCCTTCAAACTATATTGATTTACATTATTTTTTTCATTCAATTTTTAAAAATATTTTGTCTTTAAATAATTTTTTGCTTAATTTTTTAAAAAATATATCGTCATTAAATAATTTATTGCTTCAATTTTTTTAAAATTATATCGTTTTAAAAGAAATTTTTGCTTCAATTTCTAAAAATACACTATCTTTAAATAAAATTTGCTTCAATTTAAAAAAATATATTGTCTTTAAATATGTTTTGCTTAAATTTTTAATAATATATCGTCTTAAAATAATTTCTTGCTTCAATTTGGAAATATTGTGTCCTTAATTATATTTTTCTTAAATTTTTAATATATATTGTCTTTAAATTATTTTTTGCTTCAATTTTTAAAAAATATATATAAGTTTTTAAAAGATTTTTAACATATTTTGTCTTTAAATAGTTTTTTTTTAATTTATGAATTATTGTGTCTTTTAATAATTTTTAGCTTCAATTTTTAAAAAATATATTGTCTTAAAATGAGTTTTTTCATTTTAAAAATATTTTGTCTTTAAATAAATTTTTGCTTCAATGTTTAAAAATTACCAAAAATTTTTCTGCAATTTTTGAAAATATATTGATTAAAATTAGTATTTTGATATAATTTTTGAAAATATTTTGTCTTTAAATAATTTTTCCTTTAATTTTTAAAAATACATTGTATTTAAATAATTTTTGCTTCAATTTTTAAAAAATCCTATCGTCTTAAAATAAATTTTTGCTTCAATTTCTTAAAATATACTATGTTTAAACAAATTTTTACTTCAATTTTTGAAAATATATTGTCTTTAAATAATTTTGTTCTTTTTTTTAATATATTGTGTTAAAATAATTTGTAGCTTCAATTTTTTTAAATATTTTGTCTTAAGATAATTTTTTATTCAATTTTTAAAATATGGTACATTTAGTTAATTTTTTGCTTCAATTTAAAAAAATATATTGTCTTTAAATAAGGTTTTTTATTACATTTAAAAAATATTTTGTTTTTAAACAATTTTTTGCTTTAATTTTTCAAATTATTGTGTCTTTAAATAGTTTTTTCCTCAATTTCTAAAAATATATTGTCATAATTTTTACTTCAATTTTTGAAAATATATTGTTTTAAAATAATTTCGGCTTTACTTTTTTAAAGAATATATTGTCTTTAAATAAGTTATTTTATTAAATTTTAAAAAATATTTTGTCTTTAAACAATTTTTGCTTAAATTTTTCAAATTTTTGTGTCTTTAAATAGTTTTTTCCTCAATTTCTAAAAATATACTGTAATTTTTACTTCAATTTTTTAAAAATATATTGTTTTTAAATGAGTTTTTTCTTCAATTTTAAAAAATATTTTTCTTTAAAGAATTTTTTGCTTTACTTTACAAGTCTTTAAATAATTTTTTGCTTTAATTTTTAAAAATATTTTGCCTTTAAATAATTTTTTGCTTCAGTTTATAAAAATATAGTCTTTAAATAATTTTTTGCTTCAATTTTTAAAAATATTGTGTCTTTAAATGTGTTTTTTCTTCAATTTTAAAAAATATTGTTCTTTAAATAATTTTTTGCTTCAATTTTTAAAAATATACCGTCCTTATATATATATATATATATATATATATATATATATATATATATATATATATATATATATGCACAAATGATTAATAAAATATGTTAAAAGACATTATATATATATATATATATATATATATATATATATATATATATATATATATATATATATATATATATATATATATATACCCTCTGATGAGAAGGAAAGTATTTCTTCGAAACTCCGCGGATTAAGGACTATCCATTTATCTAGTGTTTCCTTTTCAGATTAAATATGTTTTTAACTCATTTCAAAGTGTTTTTTAACATATTTTATTAACTGTTTGCTCATATATATATATATATATATATATATATATATATATATATATATATATATATATATATAACTTTATATATATATATAACTGTATATATATAACTGTATATATATATATATAACTATAACTGTATATATATATAACTGTATATATATATAACTGTATATATATATAACTATATATATATATATATATATAGTTTTATATATATATATAGTTTTATATATATATATAGTTTTATATATATATATATAACTATATATATATATATATATAACTATATATATATAACTATATATATATATATAACTATATATATATATAACTATATATATATATAACTATATATATATATATAACTATATATATAACTGTATATATATATATATATATATATATATATAATTTTAAACATTAAAAAATGAAAATATCGAAAACAGGTTATATTGTACATATCCGGTTTAGACTGAAGGTCTCTAAAAATAAATTTTACTTAATTTGATCGAGTATTTTTTTTTCTTTTTTACAGTAGAACAACACGTTTTTATGAGAGCACGTTGTAGTCAGCCATCTTTTAATTTTTTTAACATGTAACGGGAAGATAACTCAGTTTAAAGCGGCCATACTCCCTTTCCACCTTTACTACTAGTTTTTCTTCCTAAAAATCGAAGCATGGCTACCTTTTGCTCGGTATTATAAATCGTTTTTTTCGCTGTCAAATAAATAAATAAATAAAAAGAAAACAAAAAGAAAACTACATGATCAAATTAAGTAATTTTTTTTCCGGAGAACTTCATTCCATAACGGATACGTACAGTATAACCTTTTTTCGATATTTTCATTTTTTGATGTCTTAATTAAACTCTCCAGGTATCAGGAGTTCACTTAATAATGAATAAATATCGAAAATTTCATGAAAACATGACTATTATTCGATTTTTGCTAAATTTTTAAAACATGGGTATGTTTAAGCGTCGATAATGCAAACACAATTTTAGTCTCGCATTTTGGGTTTGTATTACTGTACACATAGATTCGAAAAAGTGGTCAAAAAACAAATATATAACAAATAAATGTTATCAAAGGCAAGATAAGTTACTTTTCTACCAAACTGGATATATTTTTCGTGTTTTTATTCAATGTAACACGTTTATTCAGCTCGAAAACCATACAGTGTTTACCGATGTATAGGAACATTCAAGATGCCGTCTTATTCTCTCTTTAACACGGTAAGTTTGGGAAAAGATGTTATAAATAAAAATCCGGATAAAATACTGTTAAAAACTCGCTCACTATATGTTACCGTGACATAGGTTGACAATATTCGGCGGGTTTTTAATAGTATTTTGTATAGTTTTTTTATTTATAACACCTTTTTCCATAGAGAACTGAGCCAACTTCATGTGGGCAGCATAGCAATGTCTGGATCCAGCCTCTAAGACCTCACGCAAGAGAGTGGGAGGAAGCCACGGTAAGGAAAAGGTTGACTGGTCGGTCATACGAAGTTGAAAATGCAAGCGGACAACGATACCGCCGCAACCGTCGTTTCATACGCCAAACAATACAACCAAAACACTCTTTCCCCATACACCAACCAAGAGGCACCATCTACAACCACTCTGAGATAGAAAGACTCACCCCAGACAATGCAACAAATAGACAAAATGAGATGGAAACACCAGCACACCAGCAGATCAACAAGACCCAAACGAGAGAACAATATCACCAATACAGACAAGATCGGGCAGAGTCATAAGAAAGCCTGTCAGATATTGTGAATGATCTACCTGAATTTTGAAAAGGACACACTTTCTCTCTTCCCCTGTAAGGAGGGAGATGTTACGTGTATAAACAATACCCCCCCCCCCTTTAGGCGTAACTCAACTCTCCTAGTAGAGGTACACTTCCCCTACTTACTTCCCTTGGCCAGCATAACTCACCTTGGTGTGGGGTGTCTGTAAGATAGCCATTATGGAGAATAAACTACAATATGAATCTTGTCCCTAGCATCCGTGTTTGTTGTCCATATGTCTACACACATAACAATGTGTACAGTAATATAAACCCCGCATTTTCATTATTTTTGTATGCTGTATAAAATATTTTTAAAGAATATTAGCAGTTTATGCGAATCTTCTTTTAAAGGGTAAAAAAAAAAGTTAGGATCATAATATTAAATTAACTTACAGTTACATCGTTTTTAATATAGAGTGGGGGGGTAAAACTGTGGCGCGCGTTGGAGGTACCTACTTATCTACAGTGGCTTTCCAAACACAACTTACTTTTCTTTCATAAAAACCATGTTTCATCGATTTTTTTTCTGACATTAAATAAATATGAACATAAATTTATGCAATATTCACCTTCTTGTATGATCGTTCTTTTTTTTTTTTTTCAATTTGATTTATGAATAAATAGTTTTCTCCATCCAAACGCACAATAAAATCTTTCTTTTTTTCCACACTCATATTAAAAGTGTTTGGATTTTTTTCAAAAATTTTTTTTTTATTGTTAAAAACGTATTAATAAATTTTAACAAATAAAATCGTAATTTTTAAAGATAATGATAAAAAACTAGAAATTTTAATAAATTAAAATAATTATTTTAATTTTCTGCGAATTGCAATTCCGGTCGCCATTCTCAATGTCAATTTCTTCACGTCTCGTTCTACTACTACTACTACTACTACTACTTATTATTATTATTATTATTATTATTATTATTATTATTATCATCATCATCATCGTTGTTCTTTCTTAAAAGCAGATTGCCAAACAAAAAGTGAGTATCATTTGAATTTAAATATTTTTAAATGTTCTTTTTTACTACAGCGGCGCGGCGCGTCCAAACCATTACATTTTTTCTTTTTTTTTTTTTGCTTTGATATGATATAGAAATGAGTCAACATTCTGTGTTTGCGTATAAACGAAGAATCGTAATACAGAATTCGTTGCAATCCGATATTTTATTCATTTATTTATTTGCAATAATGAAGTTTAACTCATTCTAATCTGCAGTAAACCGGAAGTCGACCTACACTGTGATAGAATAATTTTCGTACGCGTTTGCAACAGTTCTGACTAGTTTCTTTTCTGTATTGACTTTAAATATAAGGTACGTGCAAAATAAATGCCGATGCTCAAAATATATAAACATTTTGACCCCTCCCTTTACTTAAAAATCACCCAAAATCAGGAAATTAACCATTTTTAATAAAAATTTTCAGTATTTATCAAATAATGAGCAGGATTGCAGTTTACAGGGAAATCAAGGGACGCAACTCCTGCCAAACTAAAAAGGACGCAAACAGAATCACCGGGGGGCACCTGTTTCAATTTTTAAATTACGAATTTTAACCGAACCTACTACACGTGAAATAATATAACAAGTTTTAAGATTTCTTTTGAATAGTTCATTTCTTTCTAATTCCTTTGTTTTTTATTCGTTTTACTTCTAAATTATTTTCTTCTTTAATTTTTTGTTTTTACAATCTTTTATTATACTTTTATTCTTTACGTTTTTATTTTTTTTACCAAAATGAGAACTACTATCGTTGACCACGTTATGTCTACGACTGAAGTGGAAGAGCAGAAGTGGACCTATGAGCATTTGTATAATTTGCTGCCACCAAATAACGAGGTTCAGTTACAAACAGCGGCCTCATTGGGACTCATACCGAATAGGAGTTTCTGCAGCTCGTGTGAGAGAGATCGAATTCTCTATAAAAACGGAGCCAAAGGGGATGGTTTTGCGTGGAAGTGTCCTGTCTGTAAGAAGGGTGGTTTGCCAAGGATGGGTTCCTTCTTACAGAGAAGTCATCTGACAATAAAGCAGATTTTAGTTATTTTGCTCAGTTGGAACATGGAGATGCCGCAGATTAAAATTAAACAGGAAGCAAGTGTAACCATACAATCGTAGATTGGATGTCATTCATAAGAGAAGTCTGTGAACAGCACATGCTGGACCATCCCATCATATTAGGTGGGAGAGACGAACATTCGACACCTAAAGAAGTGGAGGTGGATGAGTCATATTTTTTCCGACGAAAGTATAATAGGGGACGTGTGAGGAAGGGCGTTTGGCTTTTTGGCGCAGTGGAAAGAGGCTCGAATTTGTGCAATTTCGCAACAGTGGAAAATAGGGATCGAGATACCCTGTTTCCAATCATAAATTCATGGTGCCTGCCAGGAACAAGAATTATTTCTGACGGTTGGGCGGCTTACCAAGGACTTGATCGACTCGCTCAAGGAATTTATGAGCACGACACTGTCGTCCACGAAGACAACTTTGTTGATCCGTTGGACCCTTCAGTGCACACACAGACTATTGAAGGACTATGGTCACACGCCAAAAAACATATACGAAAGTTCGGGAATCGACAAAATATGTTCGGCTTGCATCTGATGGAATTTTTATGGCGAAAAAGAGAGAAGGGTGAATGTTTTCCACGAATCATCAGATGCATCCGCGAACAGTATTCGTTTTAAAAATTAACTGTTTAATAAAGTTCTATGTTCTTAAAATAATTCTATGTTCTTCAAATAATTCTTTCTTAAAATAATTCATAACTGTTTTTCGTTTTAAAAATTAACTGTTTAATAAAATTCTATGTTCTTCAAATAATTCTATGTTATTAAAATAATTCTTTCTTAAAATAATTTATAACTGTTTTATAAAGTTCTATGTTCTTCCTTTGTTAAAAAATAACTTATTCAAACAGTTCATTTAAATTAACAAGAAAAAGAAAAATTTAAACAGGTGCCCCCCGGTGATTCTGTTTGCGTCCTTTTTAGTTTGGCAGGAGTTGCGTCCCTTGATTTCCCTGTAAACTGCAATCCTGCCAAATAATGATCCCGTAATATAATAAACATTATTTTTTTATTTAAATCTTAGTGGAAATGTATGATTTCGGTTAAGCAAAAAAATACCTTTACTAAAGTTATGGTTTTCAGTGGTAAAAAATATGAATGAATTTATTATTTTTTTTATGAAAATAAATTCAATAAAAATAGATTATAACAATTTAAATTATTTTTTTAACAGGAACATTACGAAGAAAGAAATCCCCTAATGCATTCGATTTAACTCGAAGAAAAACTAATTTCTCGAACTACCGATATTATCATTGAATTAAGCATTATTTATTTAATATTTTCACACAAAAAAATTATAAGTGCAAAAAATATTCTATGTTTAAAAAAAATTACAGGTTTTGCATAATTTTTTATTTATATATAGATGTATTTATGAAATAAGATTTTCATTGCATACATGAATCTGAAACTTTCAGCGTAACATAATTTTTATATAATCTTGAAAAATAATAATAATAAAAATTTAATTTAAAAACAGGAACATAGAAAATAAATAAACTTATAAATGGTAAAAATGCTACAAACATTCAGGATAGGAATGTATGGATGCACGTCTGGATAAAAAAGAAAATTAGCACCCCTACCTCCTTTTGACTACATGATGTTATTTTCAGATAGCCTGTCGATTTTCTGAAATTTTTGGCTTCCATATAATCAGTGTTTACAAAACTTCTGTTTGTTGCGATTTTGCTTTTTTGGCTAATTAAGCTATTTTTGTACAAACAAGGTGCTTTTTATTTAATTCAGTATCTTAAGACGTTACTTTATTAATTATCTTTGAAATAGACCCAGAAAACTAATATTTATCTTTTACAGGATTTTTACAATGAATTTATTTAACTTCAAAATTTAGTTGAGTTGATTAGCTCGCCGTGAAAACATTTTTCATAACTTTTTCTTTCACGTGTACAAATATGCTTTTCATTGGGGAAATTAACTTTAGTCTTTAATCTTTCAAATACAATCAAAAAATAGTTGGAAACCTCAAAAAATATAATAAATCGGCGGGGTTGTATTACTGTACACATAGATTCGAAAAAGTTGTAAAAAAAAACAAATATATAACAAATAAATGTTATCAAAGGCAAGATAAGTTACTTTTCTACCAAACTGGATATATTTTTCGTGTTTTTATTCAATGTAACATGTTTATTTAGCTCGAAAACCATACAGTGTTTACCGATGTATTGGAATATTCAAGATGGCGGCCGATTCTCTCTTTAACACCGTAAGTTTGGTAAAAGATGTTATATATAAAAAAAAAACGGATAAAATACTGTTAAAAACTCGCTCAATATATGTTACCGTGACATAGGTTGACATATGTTCGGCGGGTTTTTAATAGTATTTTGTATAGTTCTTTTATTTATAACACCTTTTTCCAAACTTACGGTGTTAAAGAGGGTGTGAGACGCCATTTTGAATTTTCGAATACATCGGTAAACACTGTATGTTTTTCGAGCTGAATAAATATGTTACATTGAATAAAAGCACAAAAAATATATCCAGTTTGGCAGAAAAGTAACTTATCTTGCCTTTGATAACATTTATTTGTTATATATTTGTTTTTTTTTTGACAACTTTTTCGAATCTATGTGTACAGTAATACAAACCCAACTTTTTCTGTTCATTTATTTACCTTTGTGTAATTACTTTATTGTTGTTGTTTAAAAAAGAAGTTTATTATTTATAATACCTTTTCCCAAACGTACCCTCTCCGAGAGAGAGTCGGCTGCCATTTTGAATTTTCCAATACATCGGTAAACACTGTATGTTTTTCGAGCTGAATAAATATGTTACATTGAATAAAAGCACAAAAAATATATCCAGTTTGGCAGAAAAGTAACTTATCTTGCCTTTGATAACATTTATTTGTTATATATTTGTTTTTGTTTTTTTGACAACTTTTTCGAATCTATGTGTACAGTAATACAAACCCAACTTTTTCTGTTCATTTATTTACCTTTGTGTAATTACTTTATTGTTGTTGTTTAAAAAAGAAGTTTAGCAATATAATACCTTTTCCCAAACGTACCCTCTCCGAGAGAGAGTCGGCTGCCATTTTGAATTTTCCAATACATCGGTAAACACTGTATGTTTTTCGAGCTGAATAAATATGTTACATTGAATAAAAGCACGAAAAATATATCCAGTTTGGCAGAAAAGTAACTTATCTTGCCTTAGATAACATTTATTTGTTATATATTTGTTTTTTGACAACTTTTTCGAATCTATGTGTACAGTAATACAAACCCAAATCGGCTTTCAAAACTATGTCCCCCTATCTTTATTAAACCATTTTTGCCTGTACCTATAAAATATACTCACATTTCTTTATTTATGTACTGTAAATAATAAAATAGATAGATTTATCATTTTTGTTATTGCTTTTTTCGCAAATTTTAAAAAATATATTGTCTTTAAATAATTTGCTTGCTTCAATTTCTAAAAATATATTGATTTTAAATTACTTTTTGCTTCAGTTTTATAAAATTATATTGTCTTAAAGTAATTTTTTGCTTCAATTTTTAAAAATATATTGTCTTAAAATAAGTTTTTGCTTCGATTTTTAAAAATATATTGTCTTAAAATAAGTTTTTGTTTCGATTTTAAAAAATATTTTGTGTTTAAGTAATTTTTTACTTCAATTCTTAAAAATATTTTTCTTTAAATAATTTTTTCCTTGAATTTTTAAAAATATATTGATTTGAATAATTTTTGCTTCAGTTGATTTTAAATCTTTTGTCTTTAAGTAATTTTTTACTTCAATTTTTTAAAATATATTGTCTTAAAATAATTTTTTACTTCAATTTTTTAAAAATATTGTGTCATTAAATAATATATATTGTCTTTAAATAATGTTTTGCTTTAATTTTTAAAATTATTGTGTTTCTAAATTATTTTTTGCTTCAATTTTAAAAAATATATTGTTTTAAATAATTTTTTCTTCAATTTTTAAAAAATATATTATCTTAAAATGAGTTTTTCTTAAATTTAAAAAAATATTTTGTCTTTAAATAAGTTTTTGTTTAAATTTATAATATACCGTTTTTAAAAAAAATTTGCTTTAATTTTTTAAAATATTTTGTCTTTAAATAATTTTTGCTTAAATTTTTTCAAATATAATGATTTAAATAATGTTTATCTCCAGTTTCTTTCAAATATTTTGTCTTTAAATAACTTTCGCTTCGATTAATAAAATATATCGTTTCTAATAAGTCTTTTCTTCAATTTTTTAAAATATAATGTCTTAAAATACTTTTATGCTTTAATTTTAAAATATTTTTTCTTTAAATGACTTTTTTCTTCAATTTTTTAAAATATATTGTCTTTAAATAATTTTTTGCTTCAATTTTTAAAATATGTCTTTAAATAATCTTGTGTTTCAATTTTTAAAAATATATTGTCTTTAAATAACTTTGCTTTAATATTTTAGAATATAATATCTTTAAATAAATTTTTGCTTCAATTAAAAAATATGTTGTCTTAAAATAATGTGTTGCTTTAATTTCTAAAATATACATTGTCTTTAAATAGGTTTTGCTTCAATTTCTAAAAATATTTTGTTTTTGAATAATTTATTTTTCAATTTTAAAAATATGTTATCTTTAAATGTTTGCTTAAATTTTTAAAAATATTATGTCTTTAAATAAGTTTTTTTAGCTTCAATTTTTTAAAACATTTTGTCTTTAAATAATTTTTTTCATCAATTTTTAAAAATATATTGTCTTATTTTTTGCTTTAATTTAAAAAAAAAATTGTCTTTAAATTTTCTGCTTCAATTTTTAAAAAATGTATTCTCTTTAAATAATTTTTGCTTAAATTTTAAAAAATTGTTTGAATAATTTTTTGCTCCAACTTTTAAAAAATATATTGTCTTAAAATAATTTTGTGCTTCATTTTTTAAGATATATTGTTTTTAAATATTTTTTTGCTTCACTTTTTAAAAATATATTATCTTAAAATAAGTTTTGTGCTTCAAATTTTCAAAATATATCGCCTTTACATAAGTTTTTACTTAAATTTTAAAAAATATATTGTCTTTAAATATTTTTTTACTTAAATTTCTAAAGCTATATTGCCTTTAAATAAGGTTTTTGCTACAATTTTAAAAAATATATTGTCTTTAAATAATTTTTTACTTAAATTTCTAAAACTATAATTCCTTTAAATAAGGTTTTTGCTACAATTTTAAAAATATATTGTCTTTAAGTTTTTACTACACTTTTTAAAAGCATATTGTCTTTAAAGAATATTAAATTATAATTTGCTTTAATTTTGAAAGATATATCGTTTTTAAATAATATTTAAATTCATTTTCTTTAAATGTTTTGTTGTAAAATAATTTTTTGCTCCAACTTTTAAAAAATATATTGTCTTAAAATAATTTTGTGCTTCATTTTTTAAAATATATTGTTTTTAAATATTTTTTTGCTTCACTTTTTAAAAATATATCGTCTTAAAATAAGTTTTGTGCTTCAAATTTTCAAAATATATCGCCTTTACATAAGTTTTTACTTAAATTTTAAAAAATATATTGTCTTTAAATAATTTTTTACTTAAATTTCTAAAGCTATATTGCCTTTAAATAAGGTTTTTGCTACAATTTAAAAAAATATATTGTCTTTAAGTTTTTGCTACACTTTTTAAAAGCATATTATCTTTAAAGAATATTAAATTATAATTTGCTTTAATTTTGAAAGATATATCGTTTTTAAATAATATTTAAATTCATTTTCTTGTAAAATAATTCCTTTGCTTCATTTTGTTTCAAATAATTTGCTTCAATTTTCATAAATATATCGTCTTTAAATGTTTTCGTCAATTTTAAAAATGGTATAATAATAAAAGCTAATTTATTGCATCAGTGGAAAGTAGGGGAAAGAGTCATTTGCAGAATCTAAGTTAGAATTTAGGCAGGCAATTCAGCATTGCTGTGGAAATTACTTGATTCTGGTTGAATGATGGGCCATTATTAATTGCTAATTATTTTCCACACATTTAGAGATTTTCCAGAAATTGGGAGATCATAATTTCTTAGATGTAATGTGATTTCTATATATAATAGTATACTTACTTTAGCTCCGTACATTATGTTCTTACAATATATATATAATTAAAAGCCAAGTACGTCCAAGGATGGGATACTGTTGCCATATCTGGGCAGGAGCTGCCAAAAACAGCCTATCATGCCTTGACAGAGTACAAAATAGACTTCGTGGCTTAGTGGGGGATGCCCTTTTCTCTACCCTGCAACCTCTCTCCCACAGAAGAGACGTTGCGATCCTATCCTTGTTTTATCGTTATTTTCATGGCAGGTGCTCGTCTGAACTCCAATCCCTGGTCCCTCCTCGCCAATCTTTCATGAAAAACACTCGTCTAGCTGAATCCACTGTGAAAAATTTCCCCCACTCTATATCTGTGCCTAAATCAAAACGCGGATTCTATGAACAAAGCTTCTTTCTTAGAACTGCACGCCTGTGGAACTCTGTTCCGTCTGCCGGCATCAGTGGAAAGTAGGGGAAAGAGTCTAGAAGCATGTATATTTTCAGAAAGGCGTGAAGTTGGGCTTAAGAAATTTCAGGGGTGCCTTTTTAATTCGTAGTTGAGTTTTTTGAAATTTCGAATTGGAAGCCTCTGAAATTTGAAATTAAGCTTCTGCAATTTAAAATTGGAATTTATTTTTATTATTTGAAATTGGATATTTCTTTAATCTGAATTTCAACTTTTTTTTAATCTAAGGATATAAAAGATGTAGCAACAAAAACAATTATGTCTGACTAACAAAGCTCAACTGCAAATTAAAAACTGAACAACTTTAATTTGAAAGAAAAAACAATTTTCAATTCAGAATAGCGAAAGTACAAAAAGTTCAACTACAAATGAAAAGAAACTGAATTGAAAAACGCTGAGTTTTTGCATAGTGTTGAGCTCAAATCAAAATTTGACTTCATATCAAAAACTTAAAATTAAAATATGCATTGGAAATACTAATAAAACTTGTTTTATCGATTTGAAGCAACGCTTTTGAAAATTTAATGCTTTAAATTTGCAGTAAGCTTCTGAATTTTAAGTTAAACTATTAATGCTTTAAATAAAATATGTAATCATTTTTAAAGAGTCTAGTATGGTATTTCAGTTTTTTTCTGAATCTAAGTTAGAATTTAGGCAGGCAATTCAGCATTGCTGTGGAAATTACTTGATTCTGGTTGAATAATGGGCCATTATTAATTGCTAATTATTTTCCACACCTTTAGAGATTTTCCAGAAATTGGGAGATCATAATTTCTTAGATATAATGTGATTTCTCTATATAATAGTATACTTACTTTAGCTCCGTACATTATGTTCTTACAATAGATTTTTCCCAGTACTCTAAACACAGTGCCATGGATCCTTGCAAACAATTCTAGTGCGAATTTTAGGAGCCTTAAACCTATTTAAATTCTAGTTGTAAATATTACTATTTATTACTATATATTAATGCATATCTATCTCTATACTTATTACTTGTATATATTAATGTTTTAACTTATTACTTGTATACATTAATGTTTTTACTTATTACTTGTATATATTATCTATTGTTTATAATTACTGAATCAATTGTAAAAGTGACATTCTCCTGAATGTTGAAGGTTCAATCCTCAGTGTGGGTGACTGAAAAATACATTTGCGAATTACTTAGGACGTCTATCCAGTCATGGCTGACGGAACAAGAGCACACTACCCCCGTGAGGTAAATAAAGGGTTCTGCTTGAAATTCCTTATACCGCTGAAGAAGGTCGGAGGTTATATCGACGGAAATGTTGTTAAAATCACACTCAATATGAGAACAGTAGTCAGATGAAAAGTAATACAAATACTATTGCCGGATGTTGCAAAGATGTTTCCATTTTTTGTTTATAATGAAATCTCGAAAGAAGGTTATACACTCTGATCAAGATAAAATAAATTATCCCAATATCCTGGATAATGTAATTTAATAATATGAATTGTTATTCAAGTCAAAATTCAGAAAATTATAACATTTTCATGTGTCATTTTCTATAATACTGTTTACATTGGAGAAGTGCATATCATAATTTATTTTTATTTTCTGTTCATTTTACATATGCTCCAATTAGAAAATGCATTCTTCAAGGTTTATATGGATTACGATTTCTAAATGAAGCAGGACAATGAAAACCATTTAAAATTTAAATGCGTAAAATGCTGTTTATGTGAAAAGGTTTATCATTAAAGTTTTAAAAAATACATTATGATGTAATCTTAATATATTCCTCTGTCGATCTTCATAATTTATGGTGTATTTTGACATAGAAACCTTTGAACATGCGACAACATTTACTGATGTAAATATATAATTGAACACTAAGGAGAAACAATTTTGCATTTATATATGTAATCTCTTAGTCTCAGAGAAACGAAGATTCTGCTAAAATGCTGAAGTTAATTTTGGAAGAGGGATCATTTTCTTGCAACATTTGTGGAAAAGGATTTTCAAAGAAAGCAAGATTAAAACAACATATCCGATTACAAGAGAAGCAATATTCTTGTGTAATATGTAGTAAGTCTTTTTCAAAGAGTGGGAATTTAACTAACCATATTCGAAGTCATACAAGAGAAAAGCCATATTCTTGTGATTTGTGTGGAACGTCATTTGCACAGAAATCAAACTTAAATTCCCACGTAAAAATACATATTCTTGTTTTATATGTAGCAAATCATTTACAACTAAAGAAAATCTAACTATACATATTCAAAGTCATTTTGGAGAAAAGCCATACTCTTGTGACGTGTGGGATGTCCTTTATATAGATAAGAACCATGAAAATACATATAAGAATACACACTGGAGAGAAACCATATTCTTGTGAAATATGCAGCAAATCATTTTCCGAAAGTGGGAAATTAACTAAATATATGCAAAGCCATGATGTAGATAAACCATATGATTGTGAGGTGTGTGCGAGTTCCTTTACAGAAAAAGCATCGTTGAATAGACATATGAAAATGCAAGAATCACTCCGATTAACACACCATTGAGTGAAATAAATCATACAACATACGGGGCAGCATGGTTTATTCAATTAAAACTCTTACCCAAACACCAGGAGAGTAAAAGAGGAAACATGAATTCAATAGAATCATCATATAACCCTGCCCGGAAACGTATATTCCAGCAGAAAATAGACAGACTCCGAAAGGAAACTGCCCAGATATATGCATTCCTATCATGTGAAACCCCAGGCAAAAAACTAAATAAGAAGGTGAATAAGTTGAAAACTTATTATTCCCTCCAAGACCAAGCACAGCTAAGAGCTAAGTTGGCAGAACATCAGGCTGAGATAAAAGCCTTAGCTGCACAAATAAAAATAAAACCAAAAACTTTGAAGCAAAAAGGATACATAAAATTTTTGCAACAAACCCAAGAATTGTCTATAGGAGCCTCGTTAAAGAACAAATAAAGGTGAGCTCCCCACCAACGCAAGAAGAAGTTGAAAACTTCTGGAGGCCACTCTATGAGGACACTAAAGTACATAAAGAAAACAACTGGATAAATATCATCAAAAAGGAGAACAAGGAGAAAGAAAAGATGCCAGCTCTAAAAATTACCAAGGAGGCTGTCTGCAGGAAGATAGCTCAATGCAGAAACTTCAAGACCTCAGGAATAGACCAAATATCAAATTTCTGGTTGAAAAAAACTGAGCGCACTTCATCATCACTATGCCAAGGCATTCAATAGAATCATCAGTGGTGATGAAGAGCCGCCTGAGTGGCTTACTGTAGGCAGTACATCACTTATTCCCAAAAATGAGGACACCCACATGGCTAGGAAATATAGACCAATCTGCTGGCTCACAAGAACCTACAAGCTCCTAACAGGGATAATCACCGATGCAACATACGACCATCTGATTGCTGCTGATTACCTTGAAAGTGAGCAGAGGGGGTGTACAAGGATAAAGCTAGGCACAAAAGACCAACTCCTGGTAAACAGAACCATATTAGAAGACTGCAAAAGAAGACAAAAAAATCTGGATTGATTACAAAAAGGCCTTTGACAGTATACCTCATTCCTGGATACTTCGCTGTTTGTAGTTGTACAATGTGCACACTGATATTACATCATTCCTTCAAAAACAAATGGCCAGATGGTGCACATCAATTACGTTACAGCACGCAGAAGGAAGGATACAGACCCCAAACATCAAGCGAGGAATATTCCATGGAGACAACCTTTCACTGCTCCTATTCTGCCTCACAATGGATCCATTAAGTAAGATACTTAAACGATCCAATGCTGGATACAATCTCAGCATGGGCAGAAAGAAGGAAGAAAATAAAAGAGTAAACCATCTACTCTTTATGGACGACTTTAAACTCTATGCAGAATCCGAGAAACAACTTGTCTCTCTGATAGGCATTGTTAAAAATTACACAGAGGACATCTGCATGGAATTTTGATTCGACAAATGCGCTAAGTGCACCAGGAAGAAGGAAGATAGACAGCATCAGAACATCTTAATCTTGACAATGGCTCTATTGAAGACCTTGAAGAGGATGATGTCTATAAATACCTGGGAGTGGAGGAGAATTAGACACTTGAACATGGAAAGATGAGAGAAAAAGTGCTGGGAGAATACTTCAAGCGACTTAAAAAAATTCTCTCATCAGAACTATCAGCAAAAAACAAAATTACTGCCATCAATCAATTGGCAATACCCGTTGTCTCTTATGGATTTGGCATAATCAATTGGTCACAAAACTGCATCAATAGCCTTGATGTAAAAACTCGGAAAATGCTGGCCCTTCATAAAATCATTTACAAACATCAGTGCATGAGCAGGCTGTACTTACCACGGAGAGAAGGTGGTTTATGCCTCACTGAAATAAACCACACATACCGAGCTTCAGTGGTAAGCATAGACCAATATATCAAATGTTCTTCTGACCCCAAAATAAAAATGGTGAATGAACATCACACCAAATGTTTGCCCCAGCAGACGTCAACTACAAAGCTCGGTGAAAATTTCAGTGATAACACACTGGACAACACAATAGAAGAATATGACAACCCAGCAACCCTAATCACTCGAAAGAAGAGAAAGAAGTATACAAAAAGGGAACTGAAGACAAGACTAGAAGGATAGCAACAACATAAGAAAGCAGGCAGGTTCATGGAAGAACTGAACCAGAACTACATTGACAAGGAGGCTTCACTACAATGGCTTAAAAGTGACAAATTTCCATTTGATGAAGAACGATTAATTATAGCTGCACAAGACCAAGGCTTACTCACAAATGGATTTAAGAAAATGGCTGGTCTGCAAAATACCGACCAATGCAGATTCTGTCACTTTACTGTTGAAAGCCCAAGCCACCTAATGTCTGAATGCAAGATCCTTCTAACCGATGGTCATTACACTGCTCGCCACAACAAAGTATGTAGATACTTACATTGAAAGATATGTGGAGAGATGCAACTAGATAGGTTGTCGAACATCTGGGAACATGAACCACCACCGATAACATCAAATGGAAAAATGACAGTGTTCTATGACAAAGACATACAGGCAGACAGATACATAAAAGACAAGGCCATCTAGCCAGATATAGTAATATGCAACAAGCCCGAAAGGACTTCACTCATTATCGACGTCACAGTTCCAAACGACTTTGGTCTTAATAGAGCAGAATGGGAAAAGATAACAAAATATCAGGACCTAAAAATGATCTAAAAACGGCATGGTCTCTTAAAGAAATGAACATTATACCAGTTGTGACAGGAGCAACTGGCCTAATAAAAAAGAACCTTCAGAAACACTTAGAAGCAATCCCGTGAAAATCAAGCTGTAAGGAAATACAGATAGCAGCCATAAAGGGAACAGTGTCTATTCTTAAAAGAGCCCTCGGATATAAATTTAAACTGTAATAGAATCAAGTGTTAGCCCCAGGAAGGAGACCTTTGATCTCTTCAAACTAACAAAAATAAAATAAAAAAAAGAGAGAAGCAATATTCTTGTGAAGTTTGTGGTAAATCATTTGGGGAAAGAGGAAATTTAAATAAACATATCAAAACTCATTCAACCACTAATATTGGGCAACAATAGTGAGCACGGGCCAGTATTTGAGAAGCTCTCATAACCACACTCTCTGAATAGTATATGAACATCAAGAGACCAGAGTCAGCAGAATAACATCAGTCACTCAGCTGGCCAAACATTTTGGTCGGGGCTGTTAAATAGATGAGGCTGAAACACCTAAGAAACCTGCCACAGAAATAGCAAGAAAAAGCCAGCAGAAATATAATGAGACCTTTCATAGGAGGAACCTTGAAGAATTGGACCAACATCACTGTGCAAAGTATTTTCTGAGAAAACTCTCTCAGGAATACATAAAAAAAAGCAGCTTCCTTGGACTGGCTCAAGAGAGAATCCCTCCTCCACGATCAGGAAAGGGTTATAATTGCTGCTCAAGATCAGGGATTGATGATCAATACATTCAAGATCGCATGTTTCAGTAATTCCAATAAATGCAAGTTCTGCTACACGGAATTAGAAAGTGTGAGTCATCTAGTATCGAATTGCAAGATTCTTTTAGGGGGACGGATACTACACAGTGGGACATGATGGTGTATATAAGTACCTCCACGAGACCATCTGTAAAAAATGAAACATCCAGTGTAGCAGCAAGTCCTGGGAACGTCAACCTGAAAGAAGAGTTGGAAATGACTTATATACCATATATTATGACCATGTAATCCCTACAGCAACCTACCTTTAAAATGCTGCTGTGAAACCTGACATAGTTATATGGAATAAGTCAAAGAGAGTTGCAACCTTGGTTGAAGTGAGTGCCCGTAATGATGGAGGTGTGAACAGAGCTTAAAGGGAGAAACAGACCAAATATCAATGTCTCATGTATGATATGAAAAGAAATTGGAATCTTAGGGAGATATAAAGCATACTAGTTATTATAGGTGCCACAGGGCTTCTGAAGAAGAACCTGAAGTCCTACCTTACTAATATTCCTGGTGAATCACGTGCAAAAGAGATATATACAATTGCACAAGGGAACAACGAGGAAACTAAAAAGAGCTCTCAGTTGGTTTCAATAAAAAGCAGAGTAATGTTGGCAGGTGTAAAATCTTCAAAGAAAGCCAATTAAAACAAAGAAAGAAATTAAATTTTATGGTTTCTTTCACAGTTTTTTCAACTTTAAATACACATAGTAACGATCACAAAAGAGAAACAATGCTCCATAGCCAACATTACAATCTTCAAAGAAAGACATTTAAAAAAAAAAAAGAGAGAGAAATGAAATTCTAAGGTTTCTTTTACGGGTTTTTCAACTTTAAATACACATAGTAATGAATACGAAACAATGTTATTATATGTAGTACTTACCAACACAACAAACGCCCACGTGTTTGTGCCTTGTATAGGCATGCGCGACAACAAAACTTGGGTTTTTTATAAGCGGAAGTCTCGAGGTTGTAAGGAATCTACAGGTGCATGCGCAAGAGAAGGGATTGAGATAGTGGTATAAAAGGCAGGTCGAGTGAGAAGGTTGTTCTTGTTGTTGTTGTTGTCATTGGACGTTACAGTGACGCGTGCGTTAGCAGGTGATTAAGAGGCGTTTTCTTTTTGTGTGTCAAGTCGCGCACCTCGGTGAAGATCATATAAATCGTGCACCTCGGTGAAGGTGAAGGTCATATTATAAAATATGCAGTACATAATTTTCGAAGAAAGGAAATTTAAATAAACATGAACGTATACATAGATTGAATGCTAGACACTACCATCGACTCCAATCAATTTATCTGTACAATTGTTTGTTAGAAAATGTTGGACTGAGGATATTTCTCAGCAGAAACAACCTTTGGCCAAATATTCATAAAGTGACATTTACTATTCAAAACTTACATAAGAACAACTTTTTGTATGTCTAAACATGTTATGTCAGGTTTCTATTAATAATAACAGGACAAGGATATATGACCGTTCAGACCAACATGGCCGACTGACCAAGTCTCGTTTATTCACGTTTACGTTCGAGAGTTTACATTATAAACATTGAACAAAGGGGGACAACTCCCACCGATCCAAGGGACATAACATTGGCTGAAAAAGAAATTTTGAACAAAGTAATCCTTCAACAAACAAGCAATGCGTTTCATTTTATATTACACCCGCACGATATTGATAGCCTGTATGAGTTTCTTTCGATTATAAAGGGTTACGGAGTCAGTGTCAAAAGAAAACGAAGTCATTCGTACGATCGCTAAAGTCAGATTTTCGTTAGATTTTTGAATCTCCAAAGGATCAACAGGCAGTCTGTGTGTTGAGGGACTTTAAAATAAGCATAACAGTATGAGTTAGAGTCGAACATTTTTTCAAGAGCTGGGAGTCGAAGCCGGACTTTCTAAAATCCGTCTCCGCAACTCTGCCATTATATTTGCATCTGATTTGCTCATTTGTCTCTCCGCGTTTGGTGTTCTAAACTGTGAGCGTTTTCATTTCAACTAAAGCGTCTTTCCACTTATACAACCATTTTGACCTCTCAAATTTATTTCATCGCCTTGATCTTTATCGGATTTTTATCCTGTTTCCATTATTCGTTTTCTTTTTTGAAGAAATTATGTTTATCCATCTTGTATTGATTTTAAATACAAATTGAAACATTAATCACGATATTCCATTAAATTAAATAAATGTTGATCTAAATAAGTAAGGAATATTTTTTGAAGACCTTCTTTGCATGAATACACACTGACAGTAATGTGGCTCCACCTTGTATCGATTTTAACACAAATAGAAACATATAATCTAATCTAAATACTCAACTAAAACATACAATCTTGATCTAAAGAAGTCAGCAATATTTATTAAATATATACGGTAAATCATTTTGGGAAAATAATAAATTAAATAAACATATTGAAACGCTACCTAACTAATATTCCTGGTGAATCAAGTGCAAAAGAGATTCAGACAATTGCACTTAAGGGAACAGCGAGAATACTAAAAAGAGCTCTCGGTTGGTTTCAATACAAAAGCGGGCCAATGTTGGCAGCTAGTTTGGCTGCCCCATACCCAGCATTACAATCTTCAAAGGAAGAAGAAGAAAAAAAAGAGAACTGAACATTTTAAGGATTTCTGGTTGATTTTAATAAGTCAGGAATATTTTTATGACTACATGATCATATAAAGAATGGAACGTTGCTCCATCTTGTATTGATTTTAATACAAATTGAAACACTAATCAAGATATTCTACTAAAACAATCAATAAGGATGTAGGAAATAGATCAGATAATTCTGAAGAACACATTCCATAATCATATGCCCGTCTTGTCCAAATAGAAGCATATTTCAAACTGAATAAACATTCACTACAGAAACAAGAACATATTATAAAACAATAACAAAAATACCTCTCCTCCGCCGTAAGACATCACATACGTAGTTGTGAATCTAGCGAGATATGATAACCTTGACAGGCATAGATTATGACTCATTTGCACATCGGCACGAAAGAATAGCTCTAGCATGAGAGGAGGGAATAAAACTGAAATTTCGCTTTAAGTTATTTAAAAGCAAAGCCGTGTCTTTCATTGGACTGGGAGTTGAATAACTGTTTCTATTTAATTAGCATGGAACACAATTAATGATATTTTGATATAAAGAAAATATCTCTTTCCATACACTTTTGTCATAGTTGATTTTGGGAGGCTTCTAAATGGACCTTTACACCATTTATAGCACATATTCGCCAATTAAATGTAAAGAAAAAAGCAAAAAAAAAAGTCAGGAATATTTTTTGAATATATACGCAGATAAAAGTGTAATTGATAAAGAAATCTAGTGTTGGTTTAGGAGAGAAGTACCTGAACTAAAATGTTAAAAAGTAGAAGGTCTTATGAAGTCTTTTACTATAATTCATATTTTTCTGGATTTTTGAATTGCTCAGAATTGTCCTTTTGGGGCCACCAGAGTTTAGCTTAAAAGTTGAGATAAAAAAATCAAAGATAATATTAACAAATATATTACCCCCTCCCTTTTTCGCATCTAAACTATTGCCAACTCACGCACACACTATTATATGCAAACGCACATTTAAAAAACATAAATCAATGGCTTCACTTGATCTGCTGTCGTTTGTTTACTTCTGTTGATTGTAAACAAATGTAAAAACGTATTAATTTTTAACATTCCTAACATTTCTTACTGAACTTTGTCTACATTGAAAACCGTAGCTATCAAATGAACATTACATTTATTAATTAATTTTATCAAATATTTTTTTTCATAAGCATCACCACTTATCAAGGCCAAGAGACCACTCGGGGATAAGGGTTAAACAGTGTACAGTTGAAATTGGACAATTTAGTAATCGTTAGTAAATGGAAATTCGGTATATTTGTTAACTTATATGGAATGGTTCATCAAAAACTTGTTTACGTTAGACTTGAAGACAACCATATTGTAGTCAGCTGGAAAGCAGGAAAACGGAAGACAATTCCACAGGCGTGCACTGTGCAGTTCTAAAAAAGAAGCTTTGTTCATGGAATCTACATTTAGGTTTAGGCACAGATAAAGAGTGGGGGAAATTAATGATAGTGTTTTCTGCTAGAGGGGTGTTTCTTGTGAAAGTCCGGCGAGGGGGGGATAGATTGGAGCTCAGCCGAGCATTTGCCATGAAAATAACGATAAAGCAGAGACAAACTCGCAACATCTCTTCTGTGAGATAGAGGTTGCAGGGAAGAGAAAAGGACATCTCCTATGAGGCTACGAAGTCTATTTTGAACTCTATCCAGGCAGGATAAGTCCTTTCTAGCAGCTCCTGCCTAAATTTAATTTTTGTAATTGAGTAAAGAAGTTATAATTAAGATTTTTCAGACCTATTTATAATTCATGGCTTTTAAATTGACTCTGAACATTGTACCTGTTTACAATGCCTCCCCACGAGACAAGGGTGGAATACTGTTGCCATATCTGGGCAGGAGCTGCTAAAAACAGCCTATCCTGCTTTGACAGAGTACAAAATAGACTTCGTGGCTTAGTGGGGGATGCCCTTTTCTCTACCCTGCAACCTCTCTCCCACAGAAGAGACGTTGCGATCCTATCCTTGTTGTATCGTTAGTTGCATGGCAGGTGCTCGGCTGAACTCCAATCTCTGGCCCCCCTCGCCAATCTTTCATGAAAAACACTCGTCTAGCTGAATCCACTGTGAAAAATTTCCCCCACTCTATATCTGTGCCTAAATCAAAACGCGGATTCTATGAACAAAGCTTCTTTCTTAGAACTGCACGCCTGTGGAACTCTGTTCCGTCTGCCTGCTTCCCTCCGAACTACAACTTGGATGTCTTCAAGTCCAATGTTAACAAATTCCTAATGAACCGCCCCCTTAATTAAACACTTCATCAAATCTCCACACTAACGTAATGTACTTGCAATAACCCTTATCCCTGAGTGACTTCCTGGCCTTGATAAGTGGTGATCACTGTGTAAAAAAAAAAAAGTTAGACACCAGGGTCGTTTTTTAACGTGGAGAAAAGGTACAAAAATAAAAAAAAAATTGTCTCAGTCGTGAAGGACTGCGCCTTCCCCGAAAGAGAACAAGAAATGGAAGTGCAGCACTGCAGCATCTGAAGAAGAGATACTACATTTTGATCTTGACCAAAAGCCGACTGTCAAGAACAGCATCTTCCATCAAAATCAGTACATGCGATTTGCTAGAGATTGTAGAAAACCAAACGCCTGACAAAGGTTCAAAAACACTCGATGATCAACGAAAATCCGTATCAAATAAACGAGAATAAAACTATACAGCATGTCATTACTTGTCGATGATGATCAGAAACACCATTTTAGATTGCTTACATATTTTGGTACTTCCCACTATTATAGCTCCATAAAAATTTATACAGGGAAGGACAGGATGGTTTGCTTGTGTGATAGACTAGGTGTATCAGAATTTTTGTAGAAATTTTTGACACTCCTAACACGAAACTGCGAATAAAATATAAAAAAAACTCGTAATTTCTCTTTTAAAAGTGGGTTGTTTATTTTCTTTATGGATTATACTTCCAAAATAAACGATTAAAGTTGTATAAAAAGAAATAGAAATATTATTTTTTGTATTTTTTAAAAAACAGTAATGAAATTAATTGATTTTACGAGTGCAGTATTTTTCAATTTTTAAACTTTAAAAATCTATAAAAATTTTTCTATTGATTCTATTTTTACGATATTTTCAGGGTCAATGTGAAATTTTATGCTCTTTCCAAGAAACTGAATATAATATTTTAGCCAAACGTTTTTTTTAATTCACGCCCCCCCCCTATTTTGAAATATCTATTAAAAAGTAAATAATTAATTTACTCACCAAAGTTTTATATATCACAAATGTAAGATATTCAAATTTAAAATATAATGTATATTCAAATTTAAAACAAAAAAGAAGTGTTTTTTTTTAGAAATTTACCTGTAAAGTCCGAAGTTTAAAACCTATGTTTTTTAAAATCACGCTGTTTTTTTTTTGTTTGTTTTTGTTTTTTGTTTTTTTTTTAAATGAAACCTTGGTCCTTGCTCCTTTAATTGAAAAAAAAAATAGGGCTTGAATTACATTTTTCGAGTAGTTATAAGCTTGGAAAGACAAGGGTTGTAATTAATTCACGCCCCACCCATTTTGAAATGTCTGTTAAAAAGTAAATAATTAATGTACTCACCAAAGTTTTATATATCACAAATTGAAGATAAAAGATCAATAAATAATATATTTAAATTTAAAACAAAAAAAGTAGTGTTTTTTTAGAAATTTACCTGTAAAGTCAGAAGTTTAAAACCTTTTTTTTTTTTTAAATCACGTTGTTTTTTGTTTTTTAAATGAAACCTTGGTACTTGCTCCTTTAATTTAAAAAAAATTAGGGTTTGAATTACATTTTTCGAGTAGTAATAATCTTGGAAAGACAGGGGGTCGAATTATTCAATATTTTTCACGAAGTTTCTGACACACCTAGTGATAGACAATCCCGTCCCCATGTGTATGGTCGATGTATTGGATGGTAGAAGGATTGAGAAAGTAAAAGGTCGCATGATGATGACGGTATATATCAGTGAAAGAATGCAGATTTATTCACATAAGAAGTATCTAGAAAGGATAAGAGCTCGTTGAGAATAAGAGTTTATTACTTGCGATTGATAGCTGCAAGAGGCTGACAGATAGAGCGGTTTCTGTCACATCTTGACTGGTCGAGCATTCAGCGGAAAAGCAGGAGAAAATGAGAGACATAAAGTCATGTGGCTGTGTTGCTCTTCGGTTATCAGAGTTAAAAGGCGACAATCGAGTTAGCCTGGGAAATATTAAATCGAGTTATGATTGACATAAAATGTTTAATATAATAAGAGAATGCTGGAAGGAATTTCACCAATGCATCCAAGCAAAAATGACAAAAAACAATGCGTGAAGTATATCCGTTTTAATTGACAGTCAGTCATTTTTTAAACTGTACATGTGGACATTGGTAGTCCTTTATTAAGAGTAGACACACTATGGACTCTTGCTTTTCATGTTATTCCTATTGAGATGTAGCATTGATAGAATTAAAAGATAGATAGAAGCTTACTCGTTAACAGACATAACTGAACAGTATCGCTTGCTTTTGTTTAAACGTGGATATCACATGTCATTTCAGCTAGAAGTAAGCAATTCTAACCAAAGCAGTCTTAAATTATATTATTATCTAATCACGAGTTCTTATCCTCCTCAAGTTACTTTTGCGATTGAGTAAGCACAGGGGACCTTAATGGCGACTATCATCATATTGAATATTTATCTTTTCAAAGTCGAGCAAATTAAATAGATAAGCGACCCCCATTGTTAACTGATAGATATTATGATTTAGACGTGATATAAAAAGTTGTAAGAAGTTGTAAGCCGACCGATCACTTCTCTGAAAAAGGTCTTTTGCGGGCATACACAAAAAGCGAACATACATACACACACATTTTCGCTTTTATATATATAGACTAGCGGGAGGATACCCGGCGTTGCCCGAGTGTTTGTAGGTGTGTGTATGGGGGGGTTAATTAATAATCCTGCTTAAATATGATAAAAAAGACAATGTAAAAAAACAAAACAAAACCAAAACGGAAAAAAAATGGCATAAATAAACCTGTGTATGGGGGGGGGAGGGGGTAAACTAAAGAATAAGCGAAGTAATAAAAAAAAAACGTTGCCCGGGTATTTAAAGGTGTAAAAGAAAAAAAAACGTTTGGGTCGGGAGGAGGGATTGGTTTCTGTTCTTCCTTTAGTATTTCTTTATATCAAGATAACATCCAAGAATGCAAGCCACTACGCATTTCTGTAATAGCAGGTGCCAATGCACAGGTACCTTGATTACTAATGGATTTGTAGAAGACAAGCACTTCAAAATGATTGTGTAAGTAGGCTGAAGAGATGTGGAAATTTGACTCCGACTATCCTGTGGACATATTATTTATCTAATGTGAAAATTTCTATGTGGAAATTTGACTCCGACTATCCTGTGGAAATATTATTTATCTAATGTGAAAATTTCTATGTGGAAATTTGACTCAGACTATCCTGTGGACATATTATTTATCTATAGTGAAAATTTCTATGTGGAAATTTGACTCCGACTATCCTGTGGAAATATTATTTATCTAATGTGAAAATTTCTATGTGGAAATTTGACTCAGACTATCCTGTGGACATATTATTTATCTATAGTGAAAATTTCTATGTGGAAATTTGACTCCGACTATCCTGTGGAAATATTATTTATCTAATGTGAAAATTTCTATGTGGAAATTTGACTCAGACTATCCTGTGGACATATTATTTATCTATAGTGAAAATTTCTATGTGGAAATTTGACTCCGACTATCCTGTGGAAATATTATTTATCTAATGTGAAAATTTCTATGTGGAAATTTGACTCAGACTATCCTGTGGAAATATTATTTATCTAATGTGAAAATTTCTATGTGGAAATTTGACTCCGACTATCCTGTGGACATATTATTTATCTAATGTGAAAATTTCTATGTGGAAATTTGACTCCGACTATCCTGTGGACATATTATTTATCTAATGTGAAAATTTCTATGTGGAAATTTGACTCCGACTATCCTGTGGAAATATTATTTATCTAATGTGAAAATTTCTATGTGGAAATTTGACTCCGACTATCCTGTGGACATATTATTTATCTAATGTGAAAATTTCTATGTGGAAATTTGACTCCGACTATCCTGTGGACATATTATTTATCTAATGTGAAAATTTCTATGTGGAAATTTGACTCCGACTATCCTGTGGACATATTATTTATCTAATGTGAAAATTTCTATGTGGAAATTTGACTCCGACTATCCTGTGGACATATTATTTATCTAATGTGAAAATTTCTAATGATCTTTGGAAGTGTGAAAGTGTTTGTAAGAACAAAGAGAATTAAAACATCAATAGTTGTACATCGCCATAGCACATATTTAATTATATAAATGTATTCAAGATTTACATAATAATAATATGCTAAAACCTGCATATACTTGTGAAAGTAAAAACCTGTTGGGCTAACTTTAATGCTAAGTTAAAGAGTAATAAGACATTCAATTATTCGAATCTGCAGTAAATATAAAGTATAAAAAGCAAGAGTATTCTTTATTATTAAAAATAAATCATTATTTTCAAAAAGTAATCATTTTAAATTAAAAAAATAAAATCATTTTCAGTGAAAATACAATAAAAAAAAATCGAAACAACAAAATCACACATATCCTCTCATTCCACACTCGAAAAGCAACTGTTTTAACACTAAATAAGGTATATAGGCAGGCTTAATAAAATATGCGCACACTTCGAGTACAATAAAATTTTATGAGCATAGACTGAAATGGAAAAGCTTCAAATCGAGAAGACCAAGGCAATTGAAGTATCATGTTTTTAAATATTCCAAGTCGTCATAATCCACAGCAAAGGATCTGCAATCGAACATTACAATACATTTTTTGAGACACACTTGTATTTATTTTCGTTCTTCAAGAAAGATAGAAACAAAAATTTTTGATTCATTCATTGCAGACTATTATCCTCATCTTTCTTAGTTGTTGTTTCACGACGTTTCGGCCAACTATTCCTCTGGCATTCGTCAGGTGGTTACTGCGACGGGATAAGAACTCTGAATATCCTAACTGTATTCTCAGCAATTACTGCCATCCATAGTTGTTTAATCTCTACGGTTCCAGATGAGAATTTTCTGAAGATAGCGGTTTCAATCCTACCTAGAATCAGCCAGAGGCTTACTTGGTCAAAATGCAATGACACGACAACTATAAATGATAGTAATTGCAGAGAATGCAGTTAGGAAATTTCCCATCGTAGTTTTGACCAGACAAAGGCCAGGTGAATAGTAATCCTGTCTTATTAACAGGCGTCAGATCGCGAGCCTTGTCAGTCCACAATCGATCAGGGTGGGGAAGTGCTGGCTACTGTAGTGGGTTATGTCCATACACAGCCATGTCTACTCCCAGCTAACATTTCCGCCATCTGGCTGGGGCGTGGTCGATTGACTGGCATGTTTGTCATCCCTAGACTACCGCGTTCACTGCAATTTTGGAAACTGACGGATTGGACAACAGCACAAAATAACATGTCCATCTCATTCTGGGATGCCCACTGAGGTGGTTTATCTTCCTGATTTGATCTGCCACTTCAATAGAGGGGGCACATAATGGTACTGGCTCTGATTTCTTCTTCATAGTGTCATACCATCTCTGTGGCACTTGAGTGTTCCTATCAGCAAGGTTGTAATTTGAAGTGACCAGTACCGCATCCACAGACAGGTGGTATTCTGTTACCAGCTTTTTTTACGGTCTCCAACCTCCATCTGATCGGCATCTCGCTGGCTGCTTTAGTGCGCACCCTGGTCTTGCCTGTCAGTGTGTCTGATATCCAGTGGTACATGCATAGCGAATCCGTGTGTATGCATAATTTCCTGACTTTCCACTGGAGTGCCAGGTTGATACCTTTCATCACCGCATCGAGCTCTTCCAGGTTAATATGAGCAACATCATTCACCGCTCGCAACCAGCAGGCATCCTCAATCACAGCTCCATTCTTCTCCAACAACATGCCAATTGCCAGAGAGCTCACATCCACCAACACGTTCAGTCTCCTTTGGCGGGTTCATCCTGCTTTACCCTTGCAAAGGTCTCCTTCACCATACAAACCAACAGATCGTTGGCTGTTTCATCATCCCAGCCTTTGGTGACTGCGTTTGCCCTCCTTTTTATGATGCCTATTGCCATACGAGTCCATCCACACAATGGTAGGTACCCCACGAGTTTTTCACACAGGGAGAATACTGCTCGCCTCGTGAAGACATCGGGCACTTCAGGAACTGCAATTCTGCGCCTCCATTTCAAAGTCCCTCGCTCCTGTCAAACGTTCAGACCCAAGACACGGACACCATTATCCAAACATTCTGGATCCTTGCACCTTAAACCAAACTCGGCCAGTTTGGACGTTACACGTGATGATGACACAATATCTTCGTCCACATATATGTCATCAAGGTATGCCGATGTCCTATCTTTTATTGTTTCTTCCTGTGACAACATAGCGTTAATGATGGTCTTAGTTATTTGGGGTACCACGTTCAGCCCAAAGCGTAGTCTGGTAAGGCAGTACCTCCTGCCTGCAAACACCACCATCTGAAATGGCCAAATTGTTTCACTGATTCAATGAGAATTGGCCGCCATTTTAAATTTTCAAATACATCGGTAAACACTGTATGTTTTTCGAGTTGAATAAATATGTTACATTAAATATAAAAACATATCCAGTTGGGTAGAAAAGTAACTCATCTTGCCTTTGATAATATTTATTTGTTCTATATTTGTTTTGTGACAACTTTTTCGAATCTGTGTGTCCAGTAAAACAACCCCATAAAATAATATCTGTACAAATTTTTACGTTTAAATACGTTTTAATATATAAAATAATATCTGTACAAACGTTTATGTTTAAATACGTTTTAATATGTAAAATAATATTTTTAAAAACTTCTACGTTTAAATACATTTTAATATACAAAATAATATCTGTACAAATTTTTACATTTAAATATGTTTTAATATATAAAATAATATCTGTACAAATTTTTACGTTTAAATATGTTTTAATATATAAAACAATATCTGTACACATTTTTACGTTTATATACGTTTTGATATATAAAATTATATTTGTACAAATTTTTACGTTTAAATATGTTTTAATATATAAAATGATATTTGCACAAATTTTTATGTTTAAATATGTTTTAATATATAAAACAATATCTGTACAAATTTTTACGTTTAAATATGTTTTAATATATAAAATAATATCTGTACAGATTTTTACGTTTAAATACGTTTTAATATATAAAATAATATCTGTACAAATTTTTACGTTTATATACGTTTTAATATATAAAATAATATCTTTACAAATTTTTACGTTTAAATACGTTTTAATATATAAAATAATATCTGTACACATTTTTACGTTTAAATACGTTTTAATATACAAAATAATATCTGTACAAATTTTTACGTTTGTATACATTTTAATATATAAAATAATATCTGTACAAACTTTTATGTTTAAATACGTTTTAATATGTAAAATAATATTTTAAAAAACTTTTACGTTTAAATACGTTTTAATATATAAAATAATATCTGTACAAATTTTTACGTTTATATAAGTTTTAATATACAAAATAATATCTTTACAAATTTTTATATTTATATAGGTTTTAATATATAAAATATCTGTACACATTTTTACGTTTATATAGGTTTTATTATATAAAATAATATCTGTACAAATTTTTATGTTTAAATACGTTTTAATATATAAAATAATATATTTACTAATTTTTACGTTTATATACATTTTAATATATAAAATAATATCTGTACAAATTTTTTACGTTTAAATACGTTTTAATATGTAAAATAATATTTTTAAAAACTTTTACGTTTAAATACGTTTTAATATATAAAATAATATCTGTACACATTTTTACGTTTATATAAGTTTTATTATATAAAATAATATCTTTACAAATTTTTACGTTTATATACATTTTAATATATAAAATAATATCTGTACAAATTTTTACGTTTAAATACGTTTTAATATGTAAAATAATATTTTTAAAAACTTTTACGTTTAAATACGTTTTAATATATAAAATAATATCTGTACACATTTTTACGTTTATATAAGTTTTATTATATAAAATAATATCTTTACAAATTTTTACGTTTATATACATTTTAATATATAAAATAATATCTGTACAAATTTTTACGTTTAAATACGTTTTAATATGTAAAATAATATTTTTAAAAACTTTTACGTTTAAATACGTTTTAATATATAAAATAATATCTGTACACATTTTTACGTTTATATAAGTTTTAATATACAAAATAATATCTTTACAAATTTTTATATTTATATAGGTTTTAATATATAAAATAATATCTTTACAAATTTTTACGTTTAAATACGTTTTAATATACAAAATAATATCTGTACAAACTTTTACGTTTAAATATGTTTTAATATATTGCTATGGCGAGATGAGCAAATCACCGCCGGAACTTTTTATCGAAAGAACGTTATCACCGGTCACCGGTTGTGAGAGCCTTCCCTGGGCGGGAACACTTAAAAACGTAACATACTGTCTCTGTAAATATTCTCAATAAACTTCTCTATTTCTTTATTACTTCAGAACTTCTTTATCCATTTATTTCCCTGGTGGAATACCTTTCTTGAATATCCTTTTATTATGGCCACCCACCGCAGGATATATCAACTGGCGACGAAGATGAGATACGAACTGTAAATTCATTTAAAAAAAACAAAAACAAACAAAAACAAAACACGTGGGAACCGAGAACATTCTGAAAATTGTTGTTCACAAAGTTCACTTTTAATTGAAGAAAAAAGCTTCTTAGAAAGCAAAAGACTGGTTTCTGCCACAAATTTACGCAAGTAAAAATAATTTTTATATTATTGACGAGTTAAACTCCGTTTTTCTCTTTTTAAACTCCCAAAGAGTTGACGTTATATAACGTGTGTGTGTGTGTGTGTGTAAATTGTGACTTTCTTCATGATTAACGGACGTGTTTTTTGTATTTGGTTAATACGATAAAAAAACAACAAATGAACAATTCTGAGGAATCTGTGTGTATCTAACAAAGAATATTACGTGTATCTGCTGAAGTAGACGAAAAAAGAGTCTCTTGAAAGTTTGTCAAGTGTTATTTTAACGGTGATTTTTTTTCGGAACTTTGCTATGTGTTGACAATTTTCTGTGAAAATAAGCATCTTGTTTTTGAACAATATATATATATATATTTCTCTGTGGTATACGTTAACTTTCTATTGATACTTTTAAAAAGAAAATGACATCGGAACAAATTGCGACGTTGACGAAAACGTTAACTGAGAGTTTAATCGCTCAACAAATAGCCCAAATGGATTTAAAAAAAAAATGCTAATTCAACAAGAACGTTTCGAAACTCTTGTAATACAACAAACGACGGATAATCGCTTATTTTGTGAAACGATTTTGTCAGAAAAATCTAAGGAGGTTGCATCCAGATTTTTTTCGGCTGAGGGTATAGCGAACTCGTTTTCAGAGTTTAAATATGACCCAGAAAAAGGTGACACTTTTCCAGCCTATTATCCTTGGTTTGAAACGATATTTACAAAACGATGCGAGAAGTGGTCGGATGAGGAAAAAATAACACTATTGCTCCAAAAAATGGGCACAGAAGAAAATACTAAATTCACGAATTTGATATTGCCTAAAAAACCGGAGGAGATCTCTTTTTCTGAAACGGTGAAAATTGTGTGTGTTATATTCGGTGAAAGAGATAGTCTTTTTCATACACGGTATAGGTGTTTAAATATGTCAAAAGACGAAACTGATGACATTGTAACATATGCGGACAAAGTCAACGCCCAGTGTGAACTGTTTAAATTAAAGGATTTATCAGTGGACATGTTTAAGTGCTACATATTTGTCCAGGGACTGACAGCACCGAAGGAAAAGGATTTAAGGTCAAGGATATTATAAATTATGGAGCAAGACCCGGAAATGAACTTGTAAAAAGTGACAGAAGAATGTCAAAAATTGATAAATGTAAAAAGGGACACTACGAGGATAGAGGGAAAAGTCACATCCCAAGTCCAGGTAATAAAACAGAAGACATTTCCAAAAGACAAAGGGAAAAGTTTTGAATGTTGGAGTTATGCGGGTCCGCACTTAAGAAAAAACTGCCCTTATAAAGACCAACGTTGTACCAAATGTTGCCTAGTGGGACACCGGGCATCTCACTGCCGAACTAAGGAATACAAAAGACGGAAATGGAAGCCAAAAGTAAATGTGGTCCTGTCCAAAGAAGAAATAAAACAAGGAGGGAAACGGAAATTCGTTCACACACAAATAAATGGTCACTCAGTGAAGCTACTTTTAGACACAGGTAGCGACATATCAATTATCGAAGTGACCTGGAAGAGAATTGGTGGTCCAAAACTGAGAAAAACACAAAAAATTGCAAAAGGTGTTTCCGGAGAGTGATTAAAATTCATGGGAGAATTTAAATGCAGTGTTTCTCTTGGATCGAAAACTTTTTCCTCAAACCTTTCAGTTGTTCCAGGAATAAATTCTTGCCTTTTTGGAATTGATTGGATTGTTTTGTTTGATTTATTGGAGTTACCCATAAATTCATTTTGCAATATTGTAAGAGCGTTGGTAAAGAAAAATTCCAAACAAAATGGCCATTTTCTGGCAGTGTTAAAAAGTGAATTCCCCAAAGTTTTTTCAAAGGGATTAGGAGTGTGCACCAAAACTGAAGTAAATTTTGAATTAAAACAGAATGTGAAACCTGTTTTTAGACCAAAAAGAAATGTGCCTTTTTCTTCAAAAGAAGATATTGAAGTTGAACTAAAAAGACTACAGAAGAATGGTGTAGTCGAGAAAGTTGACTATTCTGAGTGGGCGAGCCCCACTGTGTATGTTAAAAAGAAAAATAAGAAGATTCGGGTATGTGCCGATTTTTCTACAGACCTTAATGACTATCTGATGGATCATAGTTATCCACTTCCATCTCCTGAAGACATTTTTACAAAGCTGAATGGAGGTAGAATTTTCTCCCAAATCGACTTATCGGAAGCTTACCTTCAGATAAAAGTCAGTGAAGAATGTTCTAAGTATTTGTGTATCAATACCCATCTAGGACTTTTCCGACTAAAAAGACTTTCTTTTGGATTAAAAGTGGTCCCAGCACTATTTCAGCAAATAATGGATACGATGCTTGCTGACTTAGATGTTGCAATCGCATATTTGGATGACGTCCTTGTCAAAAGTAAAAATGTACAGGAACATAAGGAACACATCAGAACAGTTTTCCAAAGAATTGAGGAATTTGGTTTCAAGTTAAGTTCGAAAAATGTGAATTCTTTTTAAAACAGATAAAATATCTTGGTCAAATTATCGACAGCCAAGGCAGAAGACCGGATCCTTAGAGAACAGAAGCAATCGAGAGGATACCAGCACCCAATAATGTTGCCCAGTTACAATCTTTTGGGGGTTTGGCTCAATATTATGCTATTTATATTCCAAACATGCATAAGTTGAGAGCACCATTGAATGATTTGTTAAAAAAAGGACAAAAGTGGATTTGGTCAAAAGAATGCCAAAATGCGTTTGAAGATATTAAGAAATGCCTGCTATCAGATTTAGCTCTAGCACATTTTGATCCACAGAAAGAATTGATTGTTGCATCAAATGCAAGTGACTACGGAGTAGGAGCAGCTCTTCTCCATAAACTTGAAGATGGATCAACAAAGCCAATAGCCCATGCATCCAGATCACTTTTGCCGGCTGAAAGAAACTATTCTCAAATTGAAAAAGAAAGCTTGGAGATTATTTATGCCATTAAAAAATTCCATAGATTTATTCATGGAAGGATGTTTACTTTGCAAACCGACCACAAACCCTTATTGACTGTTTTTGGCTCTAAAAAAAGGTATACCTACGCACACTGCGAACAGACTCCAATGATGGAGCATAATTCTACTAAATTATAACTTTAAAATGGAGTACATTTGATCCAAAAATATCGTACATGCAGATGGACTCTCCAGGCTCATCCAAAAGTGTGCTGAACCTTAATAGCTGCATTGACAGAGGAAAAAGAACTCTCCAGATTACTGTGCAACACAATCAGAGAGTTACCAGTGACTCTAGACGAAATAAATAAGGCAGCAGAAAAGGATGATTATATTGTGAAAATGAAAAAGTTGGTGCAACTAAATGGAAAATCAAAAAAAGACCCTAAAATTTTACCATTTTCCATTTGTGCTCAAACCTTGATGTACGCAGACAGAGTCGTCATACCGACTACGCTTCAGAGAAGAATTTTAAAATAATTTCATAGTGGTCATCCAGGCATGTCGAGAATGAAAGCTTTAATGCGTGGATATACGTATTGGCCTAGGATGGACCAGGACATTGAAAAACTCGTAAGGGAGTGTCAAGGATGTCAGCTAGCAGCAAAGGCACCACCTGTGCAGATACAACCGTGGCCAAAGACTGATACACCGTGGACTCGGTTACATATCGATTATGTAGGTCCTTTAAATGAACATTATTTCTTAGTGGTCGTCGGCAGTTTCACAAAATGGCCAGAAGTGTTTAAATACAAACACCCTACTTCGATGAGTACAATAGATGCACTAAGAGTTCTCTTCAGTCGTTTTGGAGTGCCTAAAACTATTGTCAGCGACAACGGCACCTAATTTACCAGCAAAGAATTTGAAGAATTCTGCAAGGCTCTAGCCATTGAACATTTAACAACGGCAATCTACCACCTAATTTAGGTCAAATGGCCTAGCAGAGAGGTTCGTCGATACATTCAAAAGAGCCTTGAAGAAAAACCAAGGCATGGACACTGACGAGAAGAGTCTTGAACAATTTTTATCGGTGTACAGGATAACTCCGAACCCAAACACTGATACCGGTTCGTCACCAGCCGAACTGATGTTTGCATGGAAAATCAGATCTCTATTTGACAGAATTTTACCAAGTGCAACCAGAGTAACAACAACAAAAGAAAATTTTCTAACAAGGTTTTACAAACCTGGTGACAGAATATTCTTCCTGAATTACAGAAGTGGAAAAAATTTTTGGGAGGAGGGGATTATCATGAAGAGAATCGGACACGTGCTATATTCTGTAAGAAGTAATAAATTCGACTGTCGCAGGCATATAAATCAGCTAAGACCTCGACACACTGATGACTACAAACAGGCAGAAGAAAATGACCTGCCCCTAGAGATTTTGTATGATTCTTTTAATATTCCCCAACCCTTGACAGAACTTACTCCAGAGTTGAGAGTTCCAGCTTCTCCACCAACTCCACCCACTCAAACGATATTGAGGAGAAAAAGTACAAGGGTGAAAAGAAAAGTTAACCGGCTGAGCCCCAAGCCAAAAAAGCAAACGATATTAAGCCAAATTCTCTTGGGAGAAATTGTCTTGGGGGAGGTGTTATGGCGAGATGAGCAATTCACCGCCGGAACTTTTTATCGAAAGAACGTTATCACCGGTCACCGGTTGTGAGAGCCTTCCCTGGGCAGGAACACTTAAAAACGTAACATGCTGTCTCTGTAAATATTCTCAATAAACTTCTCTATTTCTTTATTACTTCAGAACCTCTTTATCCATTTATTTCCCTGGTGGAATACCTTTCTTGAATATCCTTTTATTATGGCCACCCACCGCAGGATATATCATATATGAAAGAATATCTGTACAAACTTTTACGTTTAAATACGTTTTAATATGTAAAATAATGTTTTTACAAACTTTTATGTTTAAATAAACATTTAACGTTGATACTACAAGTGAAGATTAACGGTCAGTAATAAAACCATTGATTGGAAATAAACTTCTATTCTTGTGACGTCATTCCTATATGCGCTTCTTTGACAATAGACCATCTTGAATTAATCTGAAAATATAAACGTGTTTACAAATATTATTTCACTGGCTATCCTTAACTTTCTTTCAATTTTTAAAATTAAATATTTATTAAAATGTATTACTTTGTAAAAAGTTTTAAATTAAATATTTATTAAAATGTATTACTTTGTAAAAAGTTTTAAATTAAATATTTATTAAAATGGATTACGTTGTAAAAAGTTTTAAATTAAATATTTATTAAAATGGATTACTTTGTAAAAAGTTTTAAATTAAATATTTATTAAAATGGATTACTTTGTAAAAAGTTTTAAATTAAATATTTATTATAATTGATTACTTTGTAAAAGGTTTTAAATTAAATATTTATTAAAATGGATTACTTTGTAAAAAGTTTTAAATTAAATATTTATTAAAATGGATTACTTTGTAAAAAGTTTTAAATTAAATATTTATTAAAATTGATTACTTTATAAAAAGTTTTAAATTAAATATTTATTAAAATGTATTACTTTGTAAAAAGTTTTAAATTAAATATTTATTAAAATGGATTACTTTATAAAAAGTTTTAAATAAAATATTTATTAAAATGGATTACTTTGTAAAAAGTTTTAAATAATATATTTATTAAAATGGATTACTTTGTAAAAAGTTTTAAATTAAATATTTATTAAAGTGGATTACTTTGTAAAAAGTTTTAAATTAAATATTTATTAAAATGGATTACTTTATAAAAAGTTTTAAATTAAATATTTATTAAAATGGATTACTTTGTAAAAAGTTTTAAATTAAATATTTATTAAAATGGATTACTTTGTAAAAAGTTTTAAATTAAATATTTATTAAAATGGATTACTTTGTAAAAAGTTTTAAATTAAATATTTATTATAATTGATTACTTTGTAAAAAGTTTTAAATTAAATATTTATTAAAATTGATTACTTTGTAAAAAGTTTTAAATTAAATATTTATTAAAATGGATTACTTTGTAAAAAGTTTTAAATTAAATATTTATTAAAATGGATTACTTTATAAAAAGTTTTTTAATTAAATATTTATTAAAATGGATTACTTTGTAAAAAGTTTTAAATTAAATATTTATTAAAATGGATTACTTTATAAAAAGTTTTAAATTAAATATTTATTAAAATGGATTACTTTGTAAAAAGTTTTAAATTAAATATTTATTAAAATGGATTACTTTGTAAAAAGTGTTAAATTAAATATTTATTAAAATGGATTACTTTGTAAAAAGTTTTAAATTAAATATTTATTAAAATTGATTATTTTGTAAAAAGTTTTAAATTAAATATTTATTAAAATGGATTACTTTGTAAAAAGTTTTAAATTAAATATTTATTAAAATGGATTACTTTATAAAAAGTTTTTTAATTAAATATTTATTAAAATGGATTACTTTGTAAAAAGTTTTAAATTAAATATTTATTAAAATGGATTACTTTATAAAAAGTTTTAAATTAAATATTTATTAAAATGGATTACTTTGTAAAAAGTGTTAAATTAAATATTTATTAAAATGGATTACTTTGTAAAAAGTTTTAAATTAAATATTTATTAAAATGGATTACTTTGTAAAAAGTTTTAAATTAAATATTTATTAAAATGGATTACTTTGTAAAAAGTTTTAAATTAAATATTTATTAAAATGGATTACTTTATAAAAAGTTTAAAATTAAATATTTATTAAAATGGATTACTTTGCAAAAAGTTTTAAATTAAATATTTATTATAATTGATTACTTTGTAAAAAGTTTTAAATTAAATATTTATTAAAATGGATTACTTTGTAAAATGTTTTTAATTAAATATTTATTAAAATGGATTACTTTGTAAAAAGTTTTGAATTAAGTATTTATTAAAATGGATTACTTTGTAAAAAGTTTTAAATTAAATATTTATTAAAATCGATTCCTTTGAAAAAGGTTTTAAATTAAATATTTATTAAAATTGATTACTTTATAAAACGTTTTAAATTAAATATTTATTGAAATTGATTATTTTGTAAAAAGTTTTAAATGAAATATTTATTAAAATGGATTACTTTGCAAAAAGTTTTAAATTAAATATTTATTATAATTGATTACTTTGTAAAAAGTTTTAAATTAAATATTTATTAAAATGGATTACTTTGTAAAAAGTTTTTAATTAAATATTTATTAAAATGGATTACTTTGTAAAAAGTTTTAAATTAAGTATTTATTAAAATGGATTACTTTGTAAAAAGTTTTAAATTAAATATTTATTAAAATGGATTCCTTTGAAAAAGGTTTTAAATTAAATATTTATTAAAATGGATTACTTTGTAAAAAGTTTTAAATTAAATATTTATTAAAATGGATTACTTTATAAAAAGTTTTAAATTAAATATTTATTAAAATGGATTACTTTGTAAAAAGTTTTAAATTAAATATTTATTAAAATGGATTACTTTGTAAAAAGTTTTAAATTAAATATTTATTAAAATGGATTACTTTGTAAAAAGTTTTAAATTAAATATTTATTAAAATGGATTACTTTATAAAAAGTTTTAAATTAAATATTTATTAAAATGGATTACTTGGTAAAAAGTTTTAAATTAAATATTTATTAAAATGGATTACTTTATAAAAAGTTTAAAATTAAATATATATTAAAATGGATTACTTTGCAAAAAGTTTTAAATTAAATATTTATTTAAATGTATTACTTTGTAAAAAAGTTTAAAATTAAATATTTATTAAAATGTATTACTTTGTAAAAGTTTTTTAATTAAATATTTATTAAAATGTATTTATTTGTAAAAAGTTTTAAATTAAATATTTATTAAAATATATTAATTTTTAAATGTAACAATATTTTGTATAATTACTTTCATAATTAACTTTCTTTCATTGCTTAAAATTAAATATTTATTAAAATGTATAACTTTGTAAAAAATAACGATATTCTGCTTAACAAGTTTATTTTATGTCAGTTTAAAATATCATAACTCATAAAATTAGTTGTTTTTACTAGAAAACATGAATATACGATAGGGATAGGAACAATTAAATATTAATAAAATACTGTCTTGACAGAGTTAAAAATAGACTTTATAGCTTAGTGGGGGATGTCCTTTTCTCTTCCCTGCAACCTCTTTCCCACAGAAGAGACGTAGCGAGCCTGTCCCTGCTTTATCGTTATTTTCAGAGCAGGTGCTCATCTGAACTTCAATTTATGGTCACCCCTCGCCAGACTTTCACGAAAAACACTCGTCTAGCCAGAACCACTATCAACAATTTCACACACTCTTTATCTGTGCCTACACCTAAACGTAGATTCCATGAACAAAGTTTCTTTCTTAGAACTGCTCGCCTATGGAACTCTATTCCGATTGCCTGCTTTCCAGCTGACTACAATCTGATTGTCTTCAAGTCCAATGTAAACAAGTTCTTATTGAACCGTCCCCCTAAGTAATGCAAGTTATAAAATTCCCCACTAATGTTTACTACGCCAAAATCACAATGACTAATGTATACCCATTAAACCTTATCCTCGAGTGGCCACTGGGCCTTGATATGTGGTGACCCTCATGTAAAAAAAAATTAAAAAAAATTAACGTTGCGATTACAAGTTGCAAGTTACAAAATTCCTCACTAATGTTTACTACGCCAAAATCACAATGACTAATGTATACCCATTAAACCTTATCCTCGAGTGGCCACTGGGCCTTGATATGTGGTGACCCTCATGTAAAAAAAAAAGAAAAAAAAATTAACGTTGCGATTACAAGTTGCAAGTTACAAAATTCCTCACTAATGTTTACTACGCCAAAATCACAATGACTAATGTATACCCATTAAACCTTATCCTCGAGTGGCCACTGGGCCTTGATATGTGGTGACCCTCATGTAAAAAAAAAGAAAAAAAAATTAACGTTGCGATTACAAGTTGCAAGTTACAAAATTCCTCACTAATGTTTACTACGCCAAAATCACAATGACTAATGTATACCCATTAAACCTTATCCTCGAGTGGCCACTGTGCCTTGATATGTGGTGACCCTCATGTAAAAAAAAAAGAAAAAAATTAACGTTGCGATTACAAGTGGAGAATAATGGTCAGTAATAAAACCATTGATTGGAAATCGTCTTGTAAACTTGTGACGTCATTGCTATATGCGCTTCTTTGGCAATAGAATATTTTAAAAAATAAACATAAAAATGCTCATCTCAAAAATAAAAAAAAAAATTAAAAAAATTCCAATTAAGGAATAATATATATATATATATATATACCAATCGGTACGGACCCGACTATGGAAGATCAGATAATGAATAAATGTGGATTTATAAGATCAAAGAATCCAACCTTGATCGCCCTTCGGGGCCCGTGGCGCAGTTGATAGAGACGTTGAATCTCTATGGTTCCAGATGAACATTGTCTGAAGATAGCGGTTTCAATCCCACCCAAAGCGTGCCAGAGGTAATTGGTAAAAAATGTGGTGAGACGACGACAACTACGGATGGCAGTGATGGCTGAGAATGCAGTTAGGAGATTCGAAGTTCCTATCCGTCGCGGTTACCACCTGACGAAGGCCAGAGGAAGTTGGCCGAAACGTTGTGAACCAATAAAAACAAACAAACAACAACTAATAAAGATGAGACTAATAGTCCGAAATAAAAATAAAAATAAACATAGAATATTTTAAATCAATCTGAAAATATAAACGTGTTTACAAATATTAATTCACTGGCTATTCTTAACTTTCTTTCATTGTTTTCCATTAAAAATCTATTAAAATGTATTACTTTGTAAAAATTAACAGCATTCTGCTTAATCTCTTCTTCTCTTCTCTATCTCTATATAAATAAAATGAACTCATTTTTTCCCGTCCGATTTTGACCTTAATAGGATTAAAAATCAAGATATTTCATGCAAATATAATATGCACAAACGGCAGAACAATATCTGAGGTGTGTTATAGGCTTATTATTTCTCAAATTCCTCCATAATCTTAGATTTCTATACTTTTTCTGCTGAGAAGTCACGGCCAAAATCGGTTAAGATCAATGGAAGTGGTAAAATATTTTCTCTCTAATAAATTCTCCCCCCCCCCTGCCACCACTCACCACCGTTTGGGGATCGTTCACAAGGAACAGTTGAGAAGAGAACACCGGTTTGGCTTCGTAGTTCTTTCATGTGAAGTTATTTAAAATCACTAAACTAAGCTGCAGTGCTCTGTGGCGTAGTGGTTAGCGTGCTGGACAATTCACATTATATTTTCACGTTCGCGCCGACCTACCGTAGTCGTTTTTTTTTTTTTTTTTTTTCCCTAAACAACTGGAATGGACTTTTCTTGGTGGCCGAACTGTTAACGTTGCAGATGTTTTTTTTTTTGTTTTTTTTTTATTTCACACTTTATTTTCCTACTTTTACTCATGACTCCGGGTTTGATCCTTCCTACTTACCTACCATAACACTTTTTAAAACTCTCCCCCCCCCCGTCCCGGAAACAAACACTCGGGCAACGCCGGGTACCCCCGCTAGTTACTTATATAATTTTATTTGATAAATGAAAACAGTCAATATTTTAAAATAAGTTTTTTTTTATGAAAACGCACTTTTTTAATAAAAGCATTTAGAAATAAATAAACATAGTCATTTTTTGAAAATATGCATAATTTTTTAAAAGGAAAAATTTTTAATGAATAAAATTGCGGTTTGTATTACTGTACACATAGATTTGAAAAAGTTGTCAAAAAACAAATATATAGCAAATAAATGTTATCAAAGGCAAGATAAATTACTTTTCTACCTAACTGGATAATTTTCTAGTGTTTTTATTTAATGTAAATGTTTATTCAGCTCGACAAACATACAGTGTTTACCACCGATGTATTGCAAAATTTGAAATGGCGCCCGACTCTCTCTTCCACATGGTAAGTTTGGGAAAAGGAGTTGAAAATAAAAAAGTAGACAAAATACTGTTAGAAACTCGATCAATATATGTTACCGTGACATGGGCTGACATATATTCGGTGGGATTTTAACAGTATTTTGTGTATTTCTTTTATTTTAAACTCCTTTTCTCAAACTTACCGTATGGAAGAGAGTGTCGGGCGCCATTTTAAATTTTCCAATATATCGGTAAACACTGGTGCCCGGAAAACTCGTCTCGGGAAAACTCGTCTCGGGAAAACTCGTCTCGGGAAAACTCGTCTCCGGACAACTCGTCTCCGGAAAACTCGTCTCCGGAAAACTGGTCCCCTTTCGCTAGGTAGGAAAACTGGTCCCTTATTGAATAAATACCGATTGAAAACACATTTTATGATCATTCTTGAAGGAGATATTATTTTTTAAAATAGACTATAGCCCCCCCCCCAATATTTTTTAAAAATATTTTTACTTGTTTAATGTTTTCTTTTTTTTTTGTTTTTAAATAAAATCGATTTTCTAAGTGTCCGTTTTCTACCAAACTGGCTAAGTTCTTAGTGGTTTCACTTCTTTTAAAGCGTTTATTATGTTCATACAAAGTTAATTACAATTTTTTTTTGTTCTTATTTTAACGATATTTTTTAGAGTCATAAAAACAATAATTAAAAACAAAACCAAAAAATTAAAAAACAGGGAGCGATTCGATTTTTCGTTATTTTTTGGGGGGTTGTATTACTGTACACATAGATTCGAAAAAGTTGTCAAAAAACAAATATATAACAAATAAATGTTATCAAAGGCAAGATAAATTACTTTTCTACCAGACTGGATATAATTTTCGTGTTTTTATTCAATTTAACATGTTTATTTAGCTCGAAAAGCATACAGTGTTTACCGATGTATTCGAAAATTGGGTTTGTACACATAGATTCGAAAAAGTAGTTAAAAAAAAACAAATATATAACAAATAAATGTTATCAAAGGCAAGATAAGTTGGGTTACCCGATAAGTTACTTTTCTACCAAACTGGATATAATTCTCGTGTTTTTATTCAATTTAACATGTTTATTCAGCTCGAAAAACATGCAGTGTTTACCGATGTATTGGAAAATTCAAAATGGCGGCCGACTCTCTCTTAAACACGGTAAGTTCGGGAAAAGGTGTTATAAATAATAAACTAGACAAAATACTGTTAAAAAACAACCGAATTTATGTCAACTTATGTCACAGTAACATATATTGAGCGAGTTTCTAACAGTATTTTGTCTAGTTTATTATTTATAATACCTTTTCAATATATGTTACCGTGACATAACTTGACATATATTCGGTGGTTTTTTAATAGTATTTTGTCTAGTTTATTATTTATAACACCTTTTCCCGAACTTACCGTGTTAAAGAGAGAGTCGGCCGCCATTTTGAATTTTCCAATACATCGGTAAACACTGTATGCTTTTTGAGCTGAATAAACATGTTAAATTAAATAAAAACACGAAAATTATATCCAGTTTGGTAGAAAAGTAATTTATCTTGCTTTTGATAACATTTATTTGTTATATATTTGTTTTTTGACAACTTTTTCGAATCTATGTGTACAGTAATACAAACCCCAAAAAACTATCATAATTAAAAAACCAAAACAAAAAAGTAACGCTCCCAGTTTTTAATTTTTTTGTTTTGTTTTTTATTATTGTTTTTATGACTCCAAAAAACATCGTTAAAATAAGAAACAAAAAAATTGTAATTAACTTTGTATGAACATAATAAACGCTTTAAAATAAGTGAAACCACCAAGAACTTAGCCAGTTAGGTAGAAAACGGGCAATCGATTTTATTTAAAAAAAAAAAAAAAAAATACATTAAACAAATAAAAATATTTTTTAAAAAATATTAGCTGGGGGGCTATAGTCTATTTTAAAAAGCAATATCTCCTTCAAGAACGATCATAAAATCGATATTTATTCAATAAGGGACCAGTTTTCCTACCTAACGAAAGGGGACGAGTTTTCCCGAGACGAGTTTTCCGGAGACGAGTTTTCCCGAGACGAGTTTTCCCGAGACGAGTTTTCCCGGGACGAGTTTTCCTAAATTCGTAAACACTATGTTTTTCGAGCTGAATAATCATGTGACATTTAATAATACAAACACAACGTGTGAAATAAAAATGTGTGATTACAAAATTAATCTTGCCATTATTTTTTTAACAAAACCGTTTTGAAATAAAATAACAGTAACTGATATTTTTTAAAAGAACAGTTTTTAAAATCAATTAACTTTCAATAAAACTGTTTTGAAATAAATTAACACAGTAATTATTTGGAAAATGTCTGATATTTTTTAAAAGAACAGTTTTTAAAATAAAATAAAATGGGTTTGTATTACTGTACACATAGATTCGAAAAAGTTGTCAAAAAACAAATATATAACAAATAAATGTTATCAAAGGCAAGATAAGTTACTTTTCTGCCAAACTGGATATATTTTTCGTGTTTTTATTCAATGTAACATGTTTATTCAGCTCGAAAAACATACAGTGTTTACCGATGTATTCGAAAATTCAAGATGGCGTCTCACACCCTCTTTAACACCGTAAGTATGGAAAAAGGTGTTATAAATAATAAACTAGACAAAATACTATTAAAAACCCGCCGAATATATATCAACCTATGTCACGGTAACATATATTGAGCGAGTTTTGAACTACAAACCCAATAAAATTTTTAAATAAATTTAAATGTGTTACTACATGTTTTCGAATACATCGGTAAACACTGTATGTTTTTCGAGCTGAATAAATATGTTACATTGAATAAAAACATAAAAACCGGATAAAATACTGTTAAAAACTCGCTCAATATATGTTACCGTGACATAGGTTGATATATATTCGGCGGGTTTTTAATAGTATTTTGTCTAGTTTATTATTTATAACACCTTTTTCCATACTTACGGTGTTAAAGAGGGTGTGAGACGCCATCTTGAATTTTCGAATACATCGGTAAACACTATGTTTTTCGAGCTGAATAAATATGTTACATTGAAAAAAAACATAAAAAAATATATCCAGTTTGGCAGAAAAGTAACTTATCTTGCCTTTGATAACATTTATTTGTTATATATTTGTTTTTTGACAACTTTTTCGAATCTATGTGTACTGTACAGTAATACAAACCCATTTTTAATAAATTGTTTTATTTTGTTTAATAAATTATTTCTATAATTCAATAAAAGATTTTCTTTTAATTACATAACTTTGTTATTCTTTTTTACCAATCATGACGATTACCAATAACAAGTGTGACACTTCTGCATTATAGTGAAACAAATATTTTTAATTAATTGTTTTATTTTGTTTAATAAATTATTTCTATAATTCAATAAAAGATTTTCTTTTCATTACATAACTTTGTTATTCTTTTTTACCAATCATGACGATTGCCAATAACAAGTGTGACACTTCTGCATTATAGTGAAACAAATATTTTTAATTAATTGTTTTATTTTGTTTAATAAATTATTTCTATAATTCAATAAAAGATTTTCTTTTCATTACATAACTTTGTTATTCTTTTTTACCAATCATGACGATTACCAATAACAAGTGTGACACTTCTGCATTATAGTGAAACAAATATTTTTAATTAATTGTTTTATATTGTTTAATAAATTATTTCTATAATTCAATAAAAGATATTCTTTTCATTACATAACTTTGTTATTCTTTTTTACCAATCATGACGATTGCCAATAACAAGTGTGACACTTCTGCATTATAGTGAAACAAATATTTTTAATTAATTGTTTTATTTTGTTTAATAAATTATTTCTCTAAATCAATAAAAGATTTTCTTTTCATTACATAACTTTGTTATTCTTTTTTACCAATCATGACGATTGCCAATAACAAGTGTGACACTTTTGCAGTAAGTGTTCCCTAGTTAAATTAGTCGATCTCTCTGCTGAATAATTTCCAAAATAAAAACAAGGGGTTTGGTAAATTAAAATCTAATTTTATAATAGAAACATGTGTCCTATCAACCAGCAGAGTTATAAAATTCTTGTGGCAGCTTGTATGTGTCAGAATGATAAGAATGATAGAACCAGCTAAGAAAACTATGAGGACCTGCGGCAACACTCCTCTCGAATCGGTTAGACTAACCCTAACCTGTTTCCTCTAATCTATAAATATAAAAGCAAAAATGTATGTGTGTATGTGTTTTCGCTTTTTCTGTAAGGCTTTTTTTAGAGAAGCGGTTGGTCGCTTAACAACTTTTTAAAACTTTTTATATCACATATAAATCGTAATATCTCACAGTTAACAACGAAGCTCGCCTGTCTATTAAATTTGGTCGATTTCAGGAAGATAAATATTCAAGATTTGTCGCTCGACGCATGTGGGTTAGTCTTTTTCCTATAACATCTTGGGGGAAAAAAAAGCGTTCAGCAGTAAATGAAATCCCGCAGTCAAACTTGACCTCATTAACTCATTAAAACGAGCACCTGCTAAATCCAAGTAATGAAATAAATTCAAACATGTTTCCGTAAGCATGTCGTGGTAGGACAATGGTTAACGTCGCACGTTTATTTTTTTCACAACTTTGCCTCAAGACCACACACACCTCCAAACATCCAGGCAACGCCGGGTACCCTTTGCTAGTAATATATAAACAATTCTCAGTCACATGTATATCCCGAGCAGAGGAGATAACGAAATTAGTTTCTTGTTTGTTTGATACTCTTGCATAATTCTCAGGAATTCCGGTCAAGCATGGATTAGTCGAGACCGGCGATCATCGGTTCAAGCTAAGCATTGTTCAAATGTTGGAACGCTAAATCGACTTTTTATTTTTTATTTACACCACCGACAAGAAGGGTTTTGTTGGTAACTACCAAATCGCAACACCGAAACCCTCCTTCCATGCTTGACAGGAATTTCCAAGAATTCGGGTCAAATTATGCAAGAGTACCATTTGTTTTATGCAGTGAGGTGTTGTCCTCCTTTTATAGAGTCTAGTATTCCCAAATTGTAACTCTTCTGGTTCCAACTAGGCTCATTGTTTCTTTACTTACTAAACCAGCCCATATATCTATTTACCAAATTACACATGACTCAAAACTTACTGTTTTACCCGTACTATAATGCACTCGCATCTCATGCCCTGCTATCATCTAAAATATAGTTTTGGCACAACTCGTAGTTCAATTCTTAACACCTACTCACACTTTAATATATACTAGACCCAAGCTCACATAAATAAAAAAAAAAATAAATAAATAAAAATAAAAAAGGAAAAAAAATAATAAAAAATATATATATACAAAAGTGAAAGCCTCAAACCACATTATCTTCTCCTAACAAGCCTCCTTACAATCATAGTTGCTTACACTGCATGAGCTCTACTCAACCCCTTTATCCAGTAACAATGAAATAACAATGTCCCTAATCCACTTTGAGGAGTGTAACTATTTAGCAGATATAACCTCTACAAACTAACCCAATAACATTAACTAACCACGCGGGGTCGCAGAAATACCTGGATTATAACCCAGGCGCGGAGCAAACCGTCTCAGTGGTGACGGACCCAGTAGATCTTTCCAGATCATCCGTCTAGGAGAAGGAAAACTCTGAAACTAAACCAAAGAGGAGGGAGGCCTCTTCAGTCTTGGATGACAACCTTCCTAGAGCTGGTGACTCAAACAAATTACCGGTTTGCAATGCCTAAATTGCTTAAGGAGTAGATAGGTCCTGCTTATCGCCCGGCTTCCATACTCCTTCTTTGCCTATTAGTCAGGCGCAGAGATACTATCACAGTGATTCAACATAAAAACCCATTGGTAGATCTTGTTTCTTGTCTAGGGCAATGAACGCCGTTTCCCCACTCCCGACACACCCCACCCCTAAAGCTGGGCACTTGAGAATGCTTGAGTACCACATATGCCTGAGCAATTAGATTGGGTTGACCTTCCTCTGATGGGTTGAGGGTACCGGATTGGCAGTTACTGGCTGCTGTTTCCGACTGGTAGTACAGGAGCCCTAACTCTTTGGTAGCGCTTAGAGCGGCTGCTCCATTAACAGTTGAATAATATCAGGATGTTTGCAGTGCCATGGCACGCATGGAAAGGGACCCTGCACTCATCCCCGGTGGGCTTTCCTGAGGCCACAGTCCTAGTTGATGGAGGGTCAGCTGATGGTCTACTTGTGATGCATGTGTGATATTCTGCATAACCTCCTGTTCGGCTTCCTCTAACCCAACTGAAACTCGTTAAAAAACATGACAGTACAATCTAAAAATAAGCTTAAACCAGGCTTAGGGTCAAACAAATCCAACTTGCCTCCTCCCTTGAGGCTTGCATTCACAAATATCCGTGGGCTTAGAACTAATTTAGCTGATGTTGAAGCATTTCTCCTAACAAATACCCCGGATATCTTAGCACTAAGTGAGACTAACCTACACTCCTCCATCCCCTCTAACTACTTTAACATGCCTGGATATCTCCCACTCTGCCGTAAGGACTCTGACATATGCACGGACTTGGAGTTTACATTCGTAATACCCTTCCCTTGACTAGAGAAACAAACCTAGAAACGGATGATCAAGCCTTTATGTGCTTTAGACTAATCATTCAACACAACATTAGCTACTTTTACTTTCTCTACCGCTCTCCCTCGACCCAAGACTGCACCATAATAAACAAAGTATCTGACAGCATAGACACAGCACTCTCCTTCGACACTAGCGCCCAAAAACATGTATTTGGCGACTTTAATGTCCATCACAAAAACTGGCTTGGATTCTCTACTTACACAGATGCAGCAGGCAGCGCAACTCATAGCTTCTCTGTATCTCACTCCCTATCGCAAATTGTTACTTTTCCAACCCGCTTCCCTGATCAGGAAGAACAACACGCATCACTATTAGATCTGTTTTTAACCACAGTTCCTGATGATTGTGTAACGAAAGCCGACAGCCCACTTGGGAACGCTGATCATGCGGTGATAATGGTTGAAATCGCCCTAAACTCTAGACCCAAAACTGAAGAGCCAGTGCTCAAAACAACGAGATATTATAAAAAGGCTGACTGGGAAGCTATCAGAGATCTTATCAGAGACGCCCCATGGGGAAATATTTTTTCTCTTCCTGCTGAACAGTGTGAAACCGAGACCACTGAATGGTTCAAAACTGTAATCGAAGCGCATGTTCCCATGCGAAAATTCTATAGCAAGCCCCACTCTCCCCAATGGTTTACTTCGACTTGCGCAACTGCCATTGCTCAAAGGCAGAATGCATTCCGCAGGTTTAACCAACATAAGTCCAGTTCAAACAGACAAAAGTACATAGAAGCTAGAAGTAACGTTAAGAAAGAAATAGCGACAGCTAAGAGGGAATTTACGGAAACCACTAAAAAACGCATCGAAGCACAAAAACTAGGAACTTGTGACTTCTGGAAAATCTACAACAGTGTAGTAAATAATGGGCAATCAACAATTCCCCCACTAACCAACAATCACGAGGTTCTTTGCTCAGCAACCGAGAAGGCTAACATGCTTGCCAGTCGGTTTGCCTCAAACTCCACACTGGACCCTCTAAATCACCCCCTACCTCAATTTCCTATGCGGACAGACGCCACACTAGACGATCTGGAAATCACCCCTGCTCAGGTGCATGCTATCATAAAAAACCTTGACACTTCCAAAGCATGTGGACCCGACCTCATCCCAGCTGTGCTATTAAAAATGTGCTCCATTTCGCTCCAAACTCTACAACAAATGCCTTAATGAATCTTGCTTTCCGAGCTGTTGGAAAACTGCTTCTGTGGTACCAGCATTCAAGAATTCTGGCGAAATAACTGACCCATTAAATTATCGCCCTATTAGCCTCCTCCCACTTTTTGCCAAAATATTTGAGACCTTAATTAACCATGCTCTAGTCCAGCACCTTACAGATGCTAAACTTCTGACCGACCATCAATATGGATTTAGATAAGCCCGTTCCACGGCAGACATCCTCACTGTAATCTCTGAACGCATATACCATTCACTGGACAAAGCAGGAGAGGGCAGAGCGGTAGCTCTAGATATATCTAAGGCTTTTGACAGGGTATGGCATGAGGGTCTCCTCAGGAAGATTAGATCTTACGGTATCACTGGTAGAATACTTAACATAATGAAATCCTTCTTAGATAAGAGAAAAATCCAGGTTGTCCTCGACGGTCATACATCTAAACAATATGATATAAATGCGGGAGTGCTCCAGGGATCTATCCTTGGTCCTCTGCTGTTCCTGATATTCATAAATGACCTCCCCGACAAAATTGCCTCTGAGATGGGTATATATGCTGATGACACCACACTCTATAGCAGGCACGACAGGAAAACAAATGAACATATATCTAAAGTAATGGCAGAAACACTAGAGGATGACCTCAAATCAGTAGTGGAATGGGGACAAAAATGGATGGTAACGTTCAATGCCACCAAGAAAAAACTGGTTTCATTCAATAATTACAAGAAACCTTCTCTACCACCTATTACAATGGCCAACAACTCTTTATCTGAGAGTACGTCTTTCAAGCTCCTTGGCCTAACGTTCACAGGAAACATGAGTTGGAACAATTACATCGAGGGCATTGCCAGGGCCGCTGCAAGGAAGGTGGGCTCTCTCTACCATGCTAGAAAACTTCTAACACCCAAAAGTATCCTGTACCTCTATAAGGCCACTATTCGCCCATGTATGGAGTATTGCTGTCATATTTGGGCCGGTGCATCGGCTACTAGTCTCTCGCTCCTTGACAGGGTTCAAAAGAGAGTCGCAAATCTGATAGGCCCTAAACTGGCATCTAAACTTCAGCCTCTGTCCCATCGTCGAAACGTTGCATCCCTCTGCCTGTTCTACAAGTATTATAATAGTGAATGCTCTGAAGAACTGCAAGCACTTGTGCCCCCACGACGTGAACACCCTCGACAGACCCGACAAGCTGCAAAATCCCACCCCCACACTGTAGAGATCCCTAGATGTAAAAGATCTTTCTACTCCAGTAGTTTCTTCCACAGAACTGCTAGACTTTGGAATTCCATTCCAGGTCACTGCTTCCCCGGCTGTACTGACATGCATAAGTTCAAGTGCAACGTGAACCAACATCTCGCTGCCCTAATCCCTACATAGTACCCCAGTAGATGTTTCCCCTGATAGTAGCCCCCTACATTAAAGTGGCAATGTGCCTTGTTTGGGGTGAAAATGTAATAAAAAAAAAATTTAAAAAAATTATAGTGAAACAAATATTTTTAATTAATTGTTTTATTTTGTTTAATAAATTATTTCTATAATTCAATAAAAGATTTTCTTTTCATTACATAACTTTGTTATTCTTTTTTTACCAATCATGACGATTGCCAATAACAAGTGTGACACTTCTGCATTATAGTGAAACAAATATTTTTAATTAATTGTTTTATTTTGTTTAATAAATTATTTCTATAATTCAATAAAAGATTTTCTTTTCATTACATAACTTTTTTATTCTTTTTTACCAATCATGACGATTGCCAATAACAAGTGTGACACTTCTGCATTATAGTGCAACAAATATTTTTAATTAATTGTTTTATTTTGTTTAATAAATGATTTCTATAATTCAATAAAAGATTTTCTTTTCATTACATAACTTTGTTATTCTTTTTACCAATCATGACGATTGCCAATAACAAGTGTGACACTTCTGCATTATAGTGAAACAAATATTTTTAATTGTTTTATTTTGTTTAATAAATTATTTCTATAATTCAATAAAAGATTTTCTTTTCATTACATAACTTTGTTATTCTTTTTTACCAATCATGACGATTGCCAATAACAAGTGTGACACTTCTGCATTATAGTGCAACAAATATTTTTAATTAATTGTTTTATTTTGTTTAATAAATTATTTCTATAATTCAATAAAAGATTTTCTTTTAATTACATAATTTTGTTATTCTTTTTTACCAATCATGACGATTACCAATAACAAGTGTGACACTTCTGCATTATAGTGCAACAAATATTTTTAATTAATTGTTGTCTTTTGTTTAATAAATTATTTCTATAATTCAATAAAAGATTTTCTTTTCATTACATAACTTTGTTATTCTTTTTTACCAATCATGACGATTGCCAATAACAAGTGTGACACTTCTGCATTATAGTGCAGCAAATATTTTTAATTAATTGTTTTATTTTGTTTAATAAATTATTTTTATAATTCAATAAAAGATTTTCTTTTCATTACATAACTTTGTTATTCTTTTTTACCAATCATGACGATTGCCAATAACAAGTGTGACACTTCTGCATTATAGTGAAACAAATATTTTTAATTAATTGTTTTATTTTGTTTAATAAATTATTTCTATAATTCAATAAAAGATTTTCTTTTCATTACATAACTTTGTTATTCTTTTTTACCAATCATGACGATTGCCAATAACAAGTGTGACACTTCTGCATTATAGTGCAACAAATATTTTTAATTAATTGTTGTCTTTTGTTTAATAAATTATTTCTATAATTCAATAAAAGATTTTCTTTTCATTACATAACTTTGTTATTCTTTTTTACCAATCATGACGATTGCCAATAACAAGTGTGACACTTCTGCATTATAGTGCAACAAATATTTTTAATTGTTTTATTTTGTTTAATACATTATTTCTATAATTCAATAAAAGATTTTCCTTTCATTACATAACTTTGTTATTCTTTTTTTACCAATCATGACGATTGCCAATAACAAGTGTGACACTTCTGCATTATAGTGAAACAAATATTTTTAATTAATTGTTGTCTTTTGTTAAATAAATTATTTCTATTATTCAATACAAGATTTTCTTTTCATTACATAACTTTGTTATTCTTTTTTACCAATCATGACGATTTCCAATAACAAGTGTGACACTTCTGCATTATAGTGAAACAAATATTTTTAATTAATTGTTGTATTTTGTTTAATAAATTATTTCTATAATTCAATAAAAGATTTTCTTTTCATTACATAACTTTGTTATTCTTTTTTACCAATCATGACGAGTGCCAATAACAAGTGTGACACTTCTGCATTATAGTGAAACAAATATTTTTAATTAATTGTTGTCTTTTGTTTAATAAATTATTTCTTTAACTCAATAAAAGATTTTCTTTTCATTACATAACTTTGTTATTCTTTTTTTACCAATCATGACGATTGCCAATAACAAGTGTGACACTTCTGCATTATAGTGAAACAAATATTTTTAATTAATTGTTGTCTTTTGTTTAATAAATTATTTCTATAATTCAATAAAAGATTTTCTTTTCATTACATAACTTTGTTGTTCTTTTTTACCAATCATGACGATTGCCAATAACAAGTGTGACACTTCTGCATTATAGTGAAACAAATATTTTTAATTAATTGTTGTCTTTTGTTTAATAAATTATTTCTATTATTCAATACAAGATTTTCTTTTCATTACATAACTTTGTTATTCTTTTTTACCAATCATGACGATTTCCAATAACAAGTGTGACACTTCTGCATTATAGTGAAACAAATATTTTTAATTAATTGTTGTCTTTTGTTTAATAAATTATTTCTATAATTCAATAAAAGATTTTCTTTTCATTACATAACTTTGTTATTCTTTTTTACCAATCATGACGATTACCAATAACAAGTGTGACACTTCTGCATTATAGTGAAACAAATATTTTTAATTAATTGTTTTATTTTGTTTAATAAAGTATTTCTATAATTCAATAAAAGATTTTCTTTTCATTACATAACTTTGTTATTCTTTTTTACCAATCATGACGAGTGCCAATAACAAGTGTGACACTTCTGCATTATAGTGAAACAAAAATTTTTATTAATTGTTGTCTTTTGTTTAATAAATTATTTCTATAATTACATAAAAGATTTTCTTTTCATTACATAACTTTTTTTATTCTTTTTTACCAATCATGACGATTGCCAATAACAAGTGTGACACTTCTGCATTATAGTGAAACAAATATTTTTAATTAATTGTTTTATTTTGTTTAATAAAGTATTTCTATAATTCAATAAAAGATTTTCTTTTCATTACATAACTTTTTTTATTCTTTTTTACCAATCATGACGATTGCCAATAACAAGTGTGACACTTCTGCATTATAGTGAAACAAATATTTTTAATTAATTGTTTTATTTTGTTTAATAAATTATTTCTATAATTCAATAAAAGATTTTCTTTTCATTACATAACTTTTTTTATTCTTTTTTACCAATCATGACGATTGCCAATAACAAGTGTGACACTTCTGCATTATAGTGAAACAAATATTTTTAATTAATTGTTTTATTTTGTTTAATAAATTATTTCTATAATTCAATAAAAGATTTTCTTTTCATTACATAACTTTTTTATTCTTTTTTTTTCCAATCATGACGATTTCCAATAACAAGTGTGACACTTCTGCATTATAGTGAAACAAATATTTTTAATTAATTGTTGTCTTTTGTTTAATAAATTATTTCTATAATTCAATAAAAGATTTTCTTTTCATTACATAACTTTGTTATTCTTTTTTACCAATCATGACGATTACCAATAACAAGTGTGACACTTCTGCATTATAGTGAAACAAATATTTTTAATTAATTGTTTCATTTTGTTTAATAAATTATTTCTATAATTCAATAAAAGATTTTCTTTTCATTACATAACTTTTTTATTCTTTTTTACCAATCATGACGATTGCCAATAACAAGTGTGACACTTCTGCATTATAGTGAAACAAATATTTTTAATTAATTGTTTTATTTTGTTTAATAAATTATTTCTATAATTCAGTAAAAGATTTTCTTTTCATTACATAACTTTTTTATTCTTTTTTACCAATCATGACGATTGCCAATAACAAGTGTGACACTTCTGCATTATAGTGAAACAAATATTTTTAATTAATTGTTGTCTTTTGTTTAATAAATTATTTCTATAACTCAATAAAAGATTTTCTTTTCATTACATAACTTTGTTATTCTTTTTTACCAATCATGACGAGTGCCAATAACAAGTGTGACACTTCTGCATTATAGTGCAACAAATATTTTTAATTAATTGTTTTATTTTGTTTAATAAATTATTTCTATAATTCAATAAAAGATTTTCTTTTCATTACATAACTTTGTTATTCTTTTTTTTCCAATCATGACGATTTCCAATAACAAGTGTGACACTTCTGCATTATAGTGAAACAAATATTTTTAATTAATTGTTTTATTTTGTTTAATAAATTATTTCTATAATTCAATAAAAGATTTTCTTTTCATTACATAACTTTGTTATTCTTTTTTACCAATCATGACGATTACCAATAACAAGTGTGACACTTCTGCATTATAGTGAAACAAATATTTTTAATTAATTGTTTTCTTTTGTTTAATAAATTATTTCTATAATTCAATAAAAGATTTTCTTTTCATTACATAACTTTGTTATTCTTTTTTACCAATCAAGACGATTGCCAATAACAAGTGTGACACTTCTGCATTATAGTGCAACAAATATTTTTAATTAATTGTTTTATTTTGTTTAATAAATTATTTCTATAATTCAATAAAAGATTTTCTTTTCATTACATAACTTTGTCATTCTTTTTTACCAATCATGACGATTTCCAATAACAAGTGTGACACTTCTGCATTATAGTGAAACAAATATTTTTAATTAATTGTTTTATTTTGTTTAATAAATTATTTCTATAATTCAATAAAAGATTTTCTTTTCATTACATAACTTTGTTGTTCTTTTTTACCAATCATGACGATTGCCAATAACAAGTGTGACACTTCTGCATTATAGTGAAACAAATATTTTTAATTAATTGTTGTCTTTTGTTTAATAAATTATTTCTATTATTCAATACAAGATTTTCTTTTCATTACATAACTTTGTTATTCTTTTTTACCAATCATGACGATTTCCAATAACAAGTGTGACACTTCTGCATTATAGTGAAACAAATATTTTTAATTAATTGTTGTCTTTTGTTTAATAAATTATTTCTATAATTCAATAAAAGATTTTCTTTTCATTACATAACTTTTTTTATTCTTTTTTACCAATCATGACGATTACCAATAACAAGTGTGACACTTCTGCATTATAGTGAAACAAATATTTTTAATTAATTGTTTTATTTTGTTTAATAAAGTATTTCTATAATTCAATAAAAGATTTTCTTTTCATTACATAACTTTGTTATTCTTTTTTACCAATCATGACGAGTGCCAATAACAAGTGTGACACTTCTGCATTATAGTGAAACAAAAATTTTTATTAATTGTTGTCTTTTGTTTAATAAATTATTTCTATAATTACATAAAAGATTTTCTTTTCATTACATAACTTTTTTTATTCTTTTTTACCAATCATGACGATTGCCAATAACAAGTGTGACACTTCTGCATTATAGTGAAACAAATATTTTTAATTAATTGTTTTATTTTGTTTAATAAAGTATTTCTATAATTCAATAAAAGATTTTCTTTTCATTACATAACTTTTTTTATTCTTTTTTACCAATCATGACGATTGCCAATAACAAGTGTGACACTTCTGCATTATAGTGAAACAAATATTTTTAATTAATTGTTTTATTTTGTTTAATAAATTATTTCTATAATTCAATAAAAGATTTTCTTTTCATTACATAACTTTTTTTATTCTTTTTTACCAATCATGACGATTGCCAATAACAAGTGTGACACTTCTGCATTATAGTGAAACAAATATTTTTAATTAATTGTTTTATTTTGTTTAATAAATTATTTCTATAATTCAATAAAAGATTTTCTTTTCATTACATAACTTTTTTATTCTTTTTTTTTCCAATCATGACGATTTCCAATAACAAGTGTGACACTTCTGCATTATAGTGAAACAAATATTTTTAATTAATTGTTGTCTTTTGTTTAATAAATTATTTCTATAATTCAATAAAAGATTTTCTTTTCATTACATAACTTTGTTATTCTTTTTTACCAATCATGACGATTACCAATAACAAGTGTGACACTTCTGCATTATAGTGAAACAAATATTTTTAATTAATTGTTTCATTTTGTTTAATAAATTATTTCTATAATTCAATAAAAGATTTTCTTTTCATTACATAACTTTTTTATTCTTTTTTACCAATCATGACGATTGCCAATAACAAGTGTGACACTTCTGCATTATAGTGAAACAAATATTTTTAATTAATTGTTTTATTTTGTTTAATAAATTATTTCTATAATTCAGTAAAAGATTTTCTTTTCATTACATAACTTTTTTATTCTTTTTTACCAATCATGACGATTGCCAATAACAAGTGTGACACTTCTGCATTATAGTGAAACAAATATTTTTAATTAATTGTTGTCTTTTGTTTAATAAATTATTTCTATAACTCAATAAAAGATTTTCTTTTCATTACATAACTTTGTTATTCTTTTTTACCAATCATGACGAGTGCCAATAACAAGTGTGACACTTCTGCATTATAGTGCAACAAATATTTTTAATTAATTGTTTTATTTTGTTTAATAAATTATTTCTATAATTCAATAAAAGATTTTCTTTTCATTACATAACTTTGTTATTCTTTTTTTTCCAATCATGACGATTTCCAATAACAAGTGTGACACTTCTGCATTATAGTGAAACAAATATTTTTAATTAATTGTTTTATTTTGTTTAATAAATTATTTCTATAATTCAATAAAAGATTTTCTTTTCATTACATAACTTTGTTATTCTTTTTTACCAATCATGACGATTACCAATAACAAGTGTGACACTTCTGCATTATAGTGAAACAAATATTTTTAATTAATTGTTTTCTTTTGTTTAATAAATTATTTCTATAATTCAATAAAAGATTTTCTTTTCATTACATAACTTTGTTATTCTTTTTTACCAATCATGACGATTGCCAATAACAAGTGTGACACTTCTGCATTATAGTGAAACAAATATTTTTAATTAATTGTTTTATTTTGTTTAATAAATTATTTCTATAATTCAATAAAAGATTTTCTTTTCATTACATAACTTTGTTATTCTTTTTTACCAATCAAGACGATTGCCAATAACAAGTGTGACACTTCTGCATTATAGTGCAACAAATATTTTTAATTAATTGTTTTATTTTGTTTAATAAATTATTTCTATAATTCAATAAAAGATTTTCTTTTCATTACATAACTTTGTCATTCTTTTTTACCAATCATGACGATTTCCAATAACAAGTGTGACACTTCTGCATTATAGTGAAACAAATATTTTTAATTAATTGTTGTCTTTTGTTTAATAAATTATTTCTATAATTAAATAAAAGATTTTCTTTTCATTACATAACTTTTTTATTCTTTTTTACCAATCATGACGATTGCCAATAACAAGTGTGACACTTCTGCATTATAGTGAAACAAATATTTTTAATTAATTGTTTTCTTTTGTTTAATAAATTATTTCTATAATTCAATAAAAGATTTTCTTTTCATTACATAACTTTTTTATTCTTTTTTACCAATCATGACGATTGCCAATAACAAGTCTGACACTTCTGCATTATAGTGAAACAAATATTTTTAATTAATTGTTGTATTTTGTTTAATAAATTATTTCTATAATTCAATAAAAGATTGTCTTTTCATTACATAACTTTTTTATTCTTTTTTACCAATCATGACGATTGCCAATAACAAGTGTGACACTTCTGCATTATAGTGAAACAAATATTTTTAATTAATTGTTGTATTTTGTTTAATAAATTATTTCTATAATTCAATAAAAGATTGTCTTTTCATTACATAACTTTGTTATTCTTTTTTACCAATCATGACGAGTGCCAATAACAAGTGTGACACTTCTGCATTATAGTGAAACAAATATTTTTAATTAATTGTTTTCTTTTGTTTAATAAATTATTTCTATAACTCAATAAAAGATTTTCTTTTCATTACATAACTTTGTAATTCTTTTTACCAATCATGACGATTGCCAATAACAAGTGTGACACTTCTGCATTATAGTGAAACAAATATTTTTAATTGTTTTATTTTGTTTAATAAATTATTTCTATAATTCAATAAAAGATTTTCTTTTCATTACATAACTTTGTTATTCTTTTTTTTTCCAATCATGACAATTACCAATAACAAGTGTGACACTTCTGCATTATAGTGAAACAAATATTTTTAATTGTTTTATTTTGTTTAATAAATTATTTCTATAATTCAATAAAAGATTTTCTTTTCATTACATAACTTTGTTATTCTTTTTTACCAATCATGACGATTACCAATAACAAGTGTGACACTTCTGCATTATAGTGAAACAAATATTTTTAATTAATTGTTTTATTTTGTTTAATAAATTATTTCTATAATTCAATAAAAGATTTTCTTTTCATTACATAACTTTGTTATTCTTTTTTACCAATCATGTACAACCGAGACCACTGAATGGTTCAAAACTGTAATCGAAGCGCATGTTCCCATGCGAAAATTCTATAGCAAGCCCCACTCTCCCCAATGGTTTACTTCGACTTGCGCAACTGCCATTGCTCAAAGGCAGAATGCATTCCGCAGGTTTAACCGACATAAGTCCAGTTCAAACAGACAAAAGTACATAGAAGCTAGAAGTAACGTTAAGAAAGAAATAGCGACAGCTAAGAGGGAATTTACGGAAACCACTAAAAAACGCATCGAAGCACAAAAACTAGGAACTTGTGACTTCTGGAAAATCTACAACAGTGTAGTAAATAATGGGCAATCAACAATTCCCCCACTAACCAACAATCACGAGGTTCTTTGCTCAGCAACCGAGAAGGCTAACATGCTTGCCAGTCGGTTTGCCTCAAACTCCACACTGGACCCTCTAAATCACCCCCTACCTCAATTTCCTATGCGGACAGACGCCACACTAGATGATCTGGAAATCACCCCTGCTCAGGTGCATGCTATCATAAAAAACCTTGACACTTCCAAAGCATGTGGACCCGACCTCATCCCAGCTGTGCTATTAAAAATGTGCTCCATTTCGCTCCAAACTCTACAACAAATGCCTTAATGAATCTTGCTTTCCGAGCTGTTGGAAAACTGCTTCTGTGGTACCAGCATTCAAGAATTCTGGCGAAATAACTGACCCATTAAATTATCGCCCTATTAGCCTCCTCCCACTTTTTGCCAAAATATTTGAGACCTTAATTAACCATGCTCTAGTCCAGCACCTTACAGATGCTAAACTTCTGACCGACCATCAATATGGATTTAGATAAGCCCGTTCCACGGCAGACATCCTCACTGTAATCTCTGAACGCATATACCATTCACTGGACAAAGCAGGAGAGGGCAGAGCGGTAGCTCTAGATATATCTAAGGCTTTTGACAGGGTATGGCATGAGGGTCTCCTCAGGAAGATTAGATCTTACGGTATCACTGGTAGAATACTTAACATAATGAAATCCTTCTTAGATAAGAGAAAAATCCAGGTTGTCCTCGACGGTCATACATCTAAACAATATGATATAAATGCGGGAGTGCTCCAGGGATCTATCCTTGGTCCTCTGCTGTTCCTGATATTCATAAATGACCTCCCCGACAAAATTGCGTCTGAGATGGGTATATATGCTGATGACACCACACTCTATAGCAGGCACGACAGGAAAACAAATGAACATATATCTAAAGTAATGGCAGAAACACTAGAGGATGACCTCCAATCAGTAGTGGAATGGGGACAAAAATGGATGGTAACGTTCAATGCCACCAAGAAAAAACTGGTTTCATTCAATAATTACAAGAAACCTTCTCTACCACCTATTACAATGGCCAACAACTCTTTATCTGAGAGTACGTCTTTCAAGCTCCTTGGCCTAACGTTCACAGGAAACATGAGTTGGAACAATTACATCGAGGGCATTGCCAGGGCCGCTGCGAGGAAGGTGGGCTCTCTCTACCATGCTAGAAAACTTCTAACACCCAAAAGTATCCTGTACCTCTATAAGGCCACTATTCGCCCATGTATGGAGTATTGCTGTCATATTTGGGCCGGTGCATCGGCTACTAGTCTCTCGCTCCTTGACAGGGTTCAAAAGAGAGTCGCAAATCTGATAGGCCCTAAACTGGCATCTAAACTTCAGCCTCTGTCCCATCGTCGAAACGTTGCATCCCTCTGCCTGTTCTACAAGTATTATAATGGTGAATGCTCTGAAGAACTGCAAGCACTTGTGCCCCCACGACGTGAACACCCTCGACAGACCCGACAAGCTGCAAAATCCCACCCCCACACTGTAGAGATCCCTAGATGTAAAAGATCTTTCTACTCCAGTAGTTTCTTCCACAGAACTGCTAGACTTTGGAATTCCATTCCAGGTCACTGCTTCCCCGGCTGTACTGACATGCATAAGTTCAAGTGCAACGTGAACCAACATCTCGCTGCCCTAATCCCTACATAGTACCCCAGTAGATGTTTCCCCTGATAGTAGCCCCCTACATTAAAGTGGCAGTGTGCCTTGTTTGGGGTGAAAATGTAATAAAAAAAAAATTTTAAAAAATTATAGTGAAACAAATATTTTTAATTAATTGTTTTATTTTGTTTAATAAATTATTTCTATAATTCAATAAAAGATTTTCTTTTCATTACATAACTTTGTTATTCTTTTTTACCAATCATGACGATTACCATTAACAAGTGTGACACTTCTGCATTATAGTATCCTGGGTGTTGCGAGTTGCATTTCGGTGAAAAGAGAAAAGGAACTGGAACGAAGATTTGAAAGTGGACACGAACCTCGGCCACCGAGAGTAAGAAGAAGGCCTGTTAACTGAAAAATGTATGCAGGCAATTTAGGTAAGATTTGGCAGACTGTCAGTACTATATGAGGGCCATTTGAAAAAGAGCAATAAAACATTTTTAAAAAGAAAAAGGAACACAGTTCGATTAATACTTAAACTGAACTTTATTCAATATAAAATATAAATATTATCTATGTAAAATTAAGTAATTTTAAAGCAATATACAATTTAATACTAATAAAACTGAATTATGAAGTTAGGAAACAAAGAATTTAAAAACATATTAAACACCAAGGATTAATAATTTTAAAAGTGAAAACCATCGATAAATAATTTTAAGAATGAAAACAAACGATAAAATACACAAAATTGAAATCAAACAAATAATTTAAATACAAACAAACAATAAAAGTTACTAGTGCAGAATTTTTTTTTTTTAAAATTTAATTTAGAGAAAAATCACATGGGTTGAATGTTATTTTTCGGAACTTTAGAGATTATTCGAACTAATGTTGTCATCTTCCGTGTTTATTTCACAACGTTTTATCATCGAATATTGACTTCTCCTTCATTACATCCTCAGGCCGAAAATGATGTTCACATTCCTAAAAACATAATTAAAGAAAACATTCATATCATAATGTAAACTACTGATAAAATCTAAGAAAAGATAGACAACAAACATTTAAATAATAATAATCACAGTGTAGTATCTGTTCTGATGCGACACTTCATTTGTTCTGTCCTCGGTCAGTGGAGGAGAAATCCTTTATGACCGAGATAATTTTTATTTTATTTTTGTTCCTATCCAGAGTGCCCCTTTTTGGGGAGCTAAATTTTCCCACATTAAAACCCGACCTTGTGTCTAACTGTGCCCTCGTGGGGAGGCAAGTAAATAAATTAAAAAAATATATTTCTGACAAAACTTCTCATGCAAAAATTGTTTGTTTATAATTCTAAAAAGAAACAGTTTTAATATATAACGCTCGGGCACGGCTAATTTCATTAATAGCTGCGTGGTGAAATTTTCAAACCGACTTTAGAAAAAAAAAATAGAACTTTCGGATTTGTTTTACTGTAAACATAGATTCGAAAAAGTTGTCACAAAACAAATATAGAATAAATAAATGTTATCAAAGGCAAGATAAGTTACTTTTCTACCTAACTGGATATGTTTTTAATGTTTATATTTAATGTAACATGTTTATTCAGCTCGATGTATTGGAAAATTTGGGGTTGTATTACTGTACACATAGATTCGAAAAAGTTGTCAAAAAACAAATATATAACAAATAAATGTTATCAAAGGCAAGATAAGTTACTTTTCTACCAAACTGGATATAATTTTCGTGTTTTTATTCACTGTAACATGTTTATTCAGCTCGAAAACCATACAGTGTTTACCGATGTATTGGAACATTCAAGATGGCGTCTTATTCTCTCTTTAACACAGTAAGTGTGGGAAAAATGTTATAAATAAAAAACCGGATAAAATACTGTTAAAAACTCGCTCAATATATGTTGTTACCGTGACATAGGTTGACATATATTCGGCGGGTTTTTAATAGTATTTTGTCTAGTTTATTATTTATAACACCTTTTTCCATACTTACGGTGTTAAAGAGGGTGTGAGACGCCATCTTGAATTTTCGAATACATCGGTAAACACTGTATGTTTTTCGAGCTGAATAAATATGTTACATTGAATAAAAACATAAAAAATATATCCAGTTTGGCAGAAAAGTAACTTATCTTGCCTTTGATAACATTTTGACAAGTTTTTCGAATCTATGTGTACAGTAATACAAACCCTTAAAAATATTTGTTTCACTATAATGCAGAAGTGTCACACTTGTTATTGGCAATCGTCATGATTGGTAAAAAAGAATAACAAAGTTATGTAATGAAAAGAAAATCTTTTATTGAATTATAGAAATAATTTATTAAACAAAATAAAACAATTAATTAAAAATATTTGTTTCACTATAATGCAGAAGTGCCACACTTGTTATTGGCAATCGTCATGATTGGTAAAAAAGAATAACAAAGTTATGTAATGAAAAGAAAATCTTTTATTGAATTATAGAAATAATTTATTAAACAAAATAAAACAATTAATTAAAAATATTTGTTTCACTATAATGCAGAAGTGTCACACTTGTTATTGGCAATCGTCATGATTGGTAAAAAAGAATAACAAAGTTATGTAATGAAAAGAAAATCTTTTATTTAATTATAGAAATAATTTATTAAACAAAATAAAACAATTAAAAATATTTGTTGCACTATAATGCAGAAGTGTCACACTTGTTATTGGCACTCGTCATGATTGGTAAAAAAGAATAACAAAGTTATGTAATGAAAAGAAAATCTTTTATTTAATTATAGAAATAATTTATTAAACAAAATAAAACAATTAAAAATATTTGTTTCACTATAATGCAGAAGTGTCACACTTGTTATTGGCAATCGTCATGATTGGTAAAAAAAATAACAAAGTTATGTAATGAAAAGAAAATCTTTTATTGAATTATAGAAATAATTTATTAAACAAAATAAAACAATGTATTAAAAATATTTGGTTCATGTAAGGGAGGTTTGGGGTGTCTATCCGAAAGCCGTTCTTAACATGGGGACGTGGGATGTGTCTATTCCGAAAGCCGTTCTTAACAAGGAAGTGAAAAAAAATGTCGTAATTGTTTTGTTTTACATGCATACTCATTAATAATTTCTTGATTGTGAAAAAAAAAAAATGTGGATTTGTTTCCGCTAGGTGACAATGTTGGTCGCAGAGAAGTCTGTTTATCGCGCGTGCGTACAAACATGGCAACCAGTGAATTACAGTGCATAATACAGGTTTTTATATCTCGAAAACTACTTGTCTCTGCAAAATTTAAATGAAATTCTTTTATTCAGCATAGTCAAAAAACGCTAAAAGTCGCTATTTTGAAGAAAAATCTGGAGTTGGACCTAATGTAAAAATTTACCCTTATTTTTTTGTTCTGACATTAGATACATAGTAACATCAAAACAACTCAGCAACAGTAACGCAGTAAATCTTTGTTTTTATCCCAACTCATATTAAAAGTGTTTTCATTACTTCATTAAAAACAAAAAAATCAGGTATTTTCTTTTTATTATTAAAAACCTATTACTACATTTTTACAATAAATTTTTAATATTTAATTAAACAATACGTCACGACAAATAATAATAATAATAAACTAGAAATCGTAATAAATGAAAATAATTATTTTAATTTTCTGCAAAATTGCTTTTCCGGTCGCCATTTTCAATGTCAACGTACACGCGTCAAACTCGTCTCGTTTCATTAACACATCTTATTATCGTTTCTTTGTTGAAAGCAGATTGCCAAACAAAAGGTGAGTATCATTTGAATGTAAATACTTTGAAATGTCCTTTTTTTTATGACAGAAGCGCGTCCAAACCATCGTGTTTCCTTTTTGCTTTGATATAATATAGAAATGAGTCAGCACTATGTGTTTGCTTATAAAAGAAAAGTCGTCAAACAAAATTCACTGCAAGCCGATATTTTTACCAGTTTTTTTTTTCTTTTTTTTTTTAGGTAATGGTGTAGATTGGCCTTCCTTTTTTTACAAAGCCATTTGACGGAAGTGACGTCAGACATATTTTTATCTACGGGTGGCCAAAACCGTATAGAATGAACCTTTTTTTTTTCATATATAAGTTTTATTCAAACAGTCTTTATTTGAACTTAATGAAATTTCTTTTTTTTTTTTTTTAAATTTATTAACTGTTTTATTCTTTTTATCAAACAAAAATAGAAGTTTTATATATGAAATATATATTATGGACTGTTTTCAAAACATCGAAATTTAAAAATTAAAGTTTTATTAAAAAAAAAAAAATTTAAAAAAACCGACATGTTTTTTTTTTTTCGAGATATTTTTTTTTTTTCACCATTTAACACTAAGATTTTATTCAACAATGAAATGATAAAAAACTTTTCGTTAAATATATTTAAAAAAAAACATTATAAACTATGTATAAAGTCTATTTTTTTATGTCTGTAAAAGTTTGTTGAAAAGTTCGAATAAAGTTTATAATTTAATTGAAAAAAAAAAACAGTCTTTTTTTTTTTTAATAAAACTAACTTTAATTTTAAAATTTCGATGTTTGAAAAACAGTCCATAATATATATGTCATTATAAAAGTTCTATTTTTGTTTGATGAAAAGAATAAAACAGTTAATAAATACAAAACAAAACAAAAAAAAAAACAATCCATTAAGTTCAAATATAGACTGTTTGAATAAAACTTATATAAAGAAAAAGGTTCATTCTATACGGTTTTTGGCCATCCGTAGATAAAAATATGTAACCAAGGGAAGGTCAATCTACACCGTTATCTTTTTTTTCTTTTCCCCCACCCTTTTTACAACCATATAGTTTAACTTATTCTTATCTGCAGTAACATAAACTGGAAGTCAACCTAGACCGTGATAGACTGATTCTCATACGCGTTCGTAACAGTTCGACTTATGGGTACTAATGCAGAGAATGATCCGCGCTATTTTTTAAAATTATATTTCCACGTTTAATTAAAGTTTTATGATATGTTTTTTTTTTAATTGTAAGGTTAAAGTACATAATACATACAAAACAACTTCCCCTCCCCATGTTAAGAATGGCTTTTTAAATAATAACATTATTATTTCAGCACAGATCACTCTCTGCATAAGTACCGACTTATGTCCTTTCAGTATTGACCAGTGGCGGCTCGTGCCTACGATTAGTGAAGGTGCTGCTTCCAAAAGTTTTAACTATTGTTTTAATATTGTGGAAACGGAAAACAAATATTCGAATATATAAATAAATATTTAAACAAATACTAAACAAAAATTAGAATATATAGATTAATATTTAAATAAATAAAAACCAATATTTGATTATATAAATAAATATTTAACTAAAAATAAATATTTGATTATATAAATAAATATTTAAATAAATAAAAACAATTATTCGATTATATAAATAATATTTAAATAAATAAAAACAAAAATTCGATTATATAAATAAATATTTAAATAAATAAAAACAAATATTTGACTATATAAATAAATATTTAAATAAAGACAAATATTAGATTATATAAATAAATATTTACATAAATAAAAACAAATATTTGATTATAAAAATAAATATTTAAATAAAGGAAAACAAATATTTTATTATAAAAATAAATATTTAAATAAATAAAAACAAATATTTGATTATAAAAATAAATATTTAAATAAATAAAAACAAATATTTGATTATAAAAATAAATATTTAAATAAATAAAAACAAGCATTCGATTATATAAATAAATATTTAAATAAATAAAAACAAGCATTCGATTATATAAATAAATATTTAAATAAATAAAAACAAGCATTCGATTATATAAATAAATATTTAAATAAATAAAAACAAGCATTCGATTATATAAATAAATATTTAAATAAATAAAAACAAATATTCGATGATATAAATAAATATTTAAATAAATAAAAACAAATATTTGATTATAAAAATAAATATTTAAATAAATAAAAAACAAATATTTGATTATAAAAATAAATATTTAAATAAATAAAAACAAATATTCGATTATATAAAACATATTTAAGTAAATAAAACAGATATTCGATTACATAAATAAATATTTAAATGAATAAAAACAAATATTCGATTATATAAATAAATATTTAAATAAATAAAAACAAATATTTGATTATAATAAAATATTTAAATAAAAAACATATTTGATTATATAAATAAATATTTAAATAAAAAAACAAATATTTGATTATATAAATAAATATTTAACATAAGACAAATATTTGATTATATAAATAAATATTTAAATAAATAAAAACAAATAGTTATTTAAATAAATAAAAACAAATATTCGATGATATAAATAAATATTTAAATAAATAAAAACATATGTGATTATATAAACAAATATTTAAATAAAAACAAATATTTGATTATATAAACAAATATTAAAATAAATAAAAACAAATATTTGATTATATAAGTAAATATGTAAATAAATAAAAACAAATATTTGATTATATAAATAGATATTAAAATAAATAAAAACAAATATTTGATTATAAAAATAAATATGTAAATGAATAAAAACAAATATTCGATTATATAAAAACATATTTAAGTAAATACAAATAAATATTCGATTATATAAATAAATATGTAAATAAAAAAACAAATATTTGATTATAATAAAATATTTCATTAAAAATCATATCTGATTATATAAATAAATATTTAAATAAATAAAACAAATATTTGATTATAAAAATAAATATTTAAATAAATAAAAACAAATATTTGATTATAAAAATAAATGTTTAAATAAATAAAAACAAGCATTCGATTATATAAGTAAATATTTAAATGAATAAAAACAAATATTGGATGATATAAATATATATTTAAATAAATAAAAACATATTTGATTATATAAATAAATATCTAATAAATAAAAAAAATTTTGGATTATATAAATAAATATTTAAATAAATAAAAACAAATATTCGATTATATAAATAAATATTTAAATAAATAAAAACAAATATTCGATTATATAAATAAATATTTAAATGAATAAAAACAAATATTTGATTATATAAATAAATATTTAAATAAATAAAAACAAATATTTGATTATAATAAAATATTTAAATAAAAAAACATATTTGATTATATAAATAAATATTTACATAAAAACAAATATTCGATTATATAAATAAATATTTAAATAAAAAACAAATATTTGATTATATAAATAAATATTTAAATAAATAAAAACAAATAGTTGATTATATAAATAAATATTTAAATAAATAAAGACAAATAGTTGATTATATAAATAAATATTTAAATAAGTAAAGACAAATATTTGATTATATAAATAAATATTGAAATGAATAAAAACTTTAATTTTAAAATTTCGATGTTTGAAAAACAGTCCATAATATATATGTCATTATAAAAGTTCTATTTTTGTTTGATGAAAAGAATAAAACAGTTAATAAATACAAAACAAAACAAAACAAAAAAAAAACAATCCATTAAGTTCAAATATAGACTGTTTGAATAAAACTTATATAAAGAAAAAGGTTCATTCTATACGGTTTTTGGCATCCGTAGATAAAAATATGTAACCAAAGGAAGGTCAATCTACACCGTTACCTTTTTTTTCTTTTTCCCCCCCTTTTTGCAACCATATAGTTTAACTTATTCTTATCTGCAGTAACATAAACTGGAAGTCGACCTAGACCGTGATAGACTGATTCTCATACGCGTTCGTAACAGTTCGACTTATGGGTGCTAATGCAGAGAGTGATCCGCGCTATTTTTTTAAATTATATTTCCACGTTTAATTAAAGTTTTATGATATGTTTTTTTTTTCAATTGTAAGGTTAAAGTACATAATACATACAAAACAACTTCCCCTCCCCATGTTAAGAATGGCTTTTTAAATAATAACGTTATTATTTCAGCACAGATCACTCTCTGCATAAGTACCGACTTATGTCCTTTCAGTATTGACCAGTGGCGGCTCGTGCCTACGATTAGTGAAGGTGCTGCTTCCAAAAGTTTTACCTATTGTTTTAATATTGTGGAAACGGAAAACAAATATTCGAATATATAAATAAATATTTAAACAAATACTAAACAAAAATTAGAATATATAGATTAATATTTAAATAAATAAAAACCAATATTTGATTATATAAATATACATTTAAATAAAGACAAATATTTGATTATATAAATAAATATTTACATAAATAAAAACAAATATTTGATTATAAAAATAAATATTTAAATAAATGAAAACAAATATTTGATTATAAAAATAAATATTTAAATAAATAAAAACAAATATTTGATTATAAAAATAAATATTTAAATAAAAAAAACAAATATTTGATTATAAAAATAAATATTTAAATAAATAAAAACAAGCATTCGATTATATAAATAAATATTTAAATAAATAAAGACAAGCATTCGATTGCATAAATAAATATTTAAATGAATAAAAACAAATATTCGATGATATAAGTAAATATTTAAATAAATAAAAACATTTGATTATATTAATAAATATTTAAATAAATAAAAATAAATATTTGATTATATAAATAAATATTTAAATAAATAAAAAACAAATATTTGATTATAAAAATAAATATTTAAATAAATAAAAACAAATATTCGATTATATAAAACATATTTAAGTAAATAAAACAAATATTCGATTATATAAATAAATATTTAAATGAATAAAAACAAATATTCGATTATAAAAATAAAGATTCAAATAAATAAAAAACAAATATTTGATTATAAAAATAAATATGTAAATGAATAAAAACAAATATTCGATTATATAAAAAATATTTAAGTGAATAAAAACAAATATTCGATTATATAAATAAATATTTAAATAAAAAAAAACAAATATTTGATTATAATAAAATATTTCAATAAAAAACATATCTGATTATATAAATAAATATTTAAATAAATAAAACAAATATGTTATTATAAAAATAAATGTTTAAATAAATAAAAACAAATATTTGATTATAAAAATAAATGTTTAAATAAATAAAAACAAGCATTCGATTATATAAGTAAATATTTAAATGAATAAAAACAAATATTCGATGATATAAATAAATATTTAAATAAATAAAAACATATTTGATTATATAAATAAATATTTAAATAAATAAAAAATTTTTTTGATTATATAAATAAATATTTTAATACATAAAAACAAATATTCGATTATATAAATAAATATTTAAATGAATAAAAACAAATATTCAATTATATAAATAAATATTTAAATAAATAAAAGCAAATATTTGATTATAATAAAATATTTAAATAAAAAAACATATTTGATTATATAAATAAATATTTACATAAAAACAAATATTTGATTATATAAATAAATATTTAACAAAAGACAAATATTTGATTATATAAATAAATATTTAAATAAATAAAAACAAATAGTTTATTATAATAAAATATTTAAATAAAAAAACATATTTGATTATATAAATAAATATTTAAATAAAAAAAACATATTTGATTATATAAATAAATATTTAAATAAAAAACAAATATTTGATTATATAAATAAATATTTAACAAAAGACAAATATTTGATTATATAAATAAATATTTAAATAAATAAAGACAAATAGTTGATTATATAAATAAATATTTAAATAAATAAAGACAAATAGTTGATTATATAAATAAATATTTAAATAAATAAAGACAAATATTTGATTATATAAATAAATATTGAAATGAATAAAAACTTTAATTTTAAAATTTAAATGTTTGAAACACACTCCATAATATATATGTCATTATAAAAGTTCTATTTTTTTGGATGAAAAGAATAAAACAGTTAATAAATACAAAACAAAACAAAACAAAAAAAAAAACAATCCATTAAGTTCAAATATAGACTGTTTGAATAAAACTTATATAAAGAAAAAGGTTCATTCTATACGGTTTTTGGCCATCCGTAGATAAAAATATGTAACATAAACTGGAAGTCGACCTTTTTTTTCTGTTTCCCCCCTTTTTGCAACCATATAGTTTAACTTATTCTTATCTGCAGTAACATAAACTGGAAGTCGACCTAGACCGTGATAGACTGATTCTCATACGCGTTCGTAACAGTTCGACTTATGGGTGCTAATGCAGAGAGTGATCCGCGCTATTTTTTTAAATTATATTTCCACGTTTAATTAAAGTTTTATGATATGTTTTTTTTTTTAATTGTAAGGTTAAAGTACATAATACATACAAAACAACTTCCCCTCCCCATGTTAAGAATGGCTTTTTAAATAATAACGTTATTATTTCAGCACAGATCACTCTCTGCATAAGTACCGACTTATGTCCTTTCAGTATTGACCAGTGGCGGCTCGTGCCTACGATTAGTGAAGGTGCTGCTTCCAAAAGTTTTACCTATTGTTTTAATATTGTGGAAACGGAAAACAAATATTCGAATATATAAATAAATATTTAAACAAATACTAAACAAAAATTAGAATATATAGATTAATATTTAAATAAATAAAAACCAATATTTGATTATATAAATAAATATTTAACTAAAAATAAATATTTGATTATATAAATAAATATTTAAATAAATAAAAACAATTATTCGATTATATAAATAATATTTAAATAAATAAAAACAATTATTCGATTATATAAATAAATATTTAAATAAATAAAAACAAATATTTGACTATATAAATAAATATTTAAATAAATAAAAACAAATATTTGATTATATAAATAAATATTTAAATAAAGACAAATATTTGATTATATAAATAAATATTTACATAAATGAAAACAAAAATTTGATTATTAAAATAAATATTTAAATAAATGAAAACAAATATTTGATTATAAAAATAAATATTTAAATAAATAAAAACAAATAGTTGATTATAAAAATAAATATTTAAATAAATAAAAACAAATATTTGATTATAAAAATAAATATTTAAATAAATAAAAACAAGCATTCGATTATATAAATAAATATTTAAATAAATAAAAACAAATATTTGACTATATGAATAAATATTTAAATAAATAAAAACAAATATTTGATTATATAAATAAATATTTAAATAAATAAAAACAAAAATTCGATTATATAAATAAATATTTAAATAAATAAAAACAAATATTTGACTATATAAATAAATATTTAAATAAATAAAAACAAATATTTGATTATATAAATAAATATTTAAATAAAGACACATATTTGATTATATAAATAAATATTTACATAAATGAAAACAAAAATTTGATTATTAAAATAAATATTTAAATAAATGAAAACAAATATTTGATTATAAAAATAAATATTTAAATAAATAAAAACAAATAGTTGATTATAAAAATAAATATTTAAATAAATAAAAACAAATATTTGATTATAAAAATAAATATTTAAATAAATAAAAACAAGCATTCGATTATATAAATAAATATTTTAATAAATAAAAACAAATATTTGACTATATAAATAAATATTTAAATAAATAAAAACAAATATTTGATTATATAAATAAATATTTAAATAAATAAAAACAAATATTCGATTATATAAATAAATATTTAAATAAATAAAAACAAATATTTGATTATAAAAATAAATATTTAAATAAATAAAAAACAAATATTTGATTATAAAAATAAATATTTAAATAAATAAAAAAAAATATTCGATTATATAAAACATATTTAAGTAAATAAAAACAAATATTCGATTATATAAATAAATATTTAAATGAATAAAAACAAATATTCGATTATATAAATAAATATTTAAATAAATAAAAACAAATATTTGATTATAATAAAATATTTAAATAAAAAACATTTGATTATATAAATAAATATTTAAATAAAAAACAAATATTTGATTATATAAATAAATATTAAACAAAAGACAAATATTTGATTATATAAATAAATATTTAAATAAATAAAAACAAATAGTTATTTAAATAAATAAAAACAAATATTCGATGATATAAATAAATATTTAAATAAATAAAAACATATTTGATTATATAAATAAATATTTAAATAAATAAAAACATGTGATTATATAAATAAATATTTAAATAAATAAAAACAAATATTTGATTATATAAATAAATATTCAAATAAATAAAAACAAATATTTGATTATATAAATAAATATTCAAATAAATAAAAACAAATATTTGATTATATAAATAAATATTTAAATAAATAAAAACAATTATTCGATTATATAAATAGATATTAAAATAAATAAAAACAAATACTTAATTATATAAAAAAATATTTAAATAAAAAAACAAATATTTGATTATAAAAATAAATATTTAAATAAATAAAAAACAAATATTTGATTATAAAAATAAATATTTAAATAAATTAAAACCAATATTCGATTATATAAAAACATATTTAAGTAAATAAAAACAAATATTCGATTATATAAATAAATATTTAAATAAATAAAAACAAATATTTGATTATAATAAAATATTAAAATAAAAAACATATTTGATTATATAAATAAATATTTAAATAAATAAAACAAATATTTGATTATAAAAATAAATATTTGATTATAAAAATAAATGTTTAAATAAATAAAAACAAATATTTTATTATAAAAATAAATGTTTAAATAAATAAAAACAAGCATTCGATTATATAAATAAGTATTTAAATGAATAAAAACAAATATTCGATGATATAAATAAATATTTAAATAAATAAAAACAAATATTTGATTATATAAATAAATATTATAATAAATAAAAACAAATATTTGATTATAAAAATAAATATTTAAATAAGTAAAAAACAAATATTTGATTATAAAAATAAATATTTAAATAAATAAAAACAAATATTCGATTATATAAAACATATTTAAGTAAATAAAAACAAATATTCGATTATATAAATAAATATTTAAATGAATAAAAACAGATATTCGATTATATAAATTAATATTTAAATAAATAATAACAAATATTTGATTATAATAAAATATTTAAATAAAAACATATTTGATTATATAAATAAATATTTAAATAAAAACAAATATTTGTATTATATAAATAAATATTTAACAAAAGACAAATATTTGATTATATAAATATATATTTAAATAAATAGAAACAAATAGTTTATTATAATAAAATATTTAAATAAAAAAAACATATTTATTATATAAATAAATATTTAAATAAAAAAAAATATTTGATTATATAAGTAAATATTTAACAAAAGACAAATATTTGATTATATAAATAAATATTTAAATAAATAAAAACAAATAGTTGATTATATAAATAAATATTTAAATAAATAAAGACAAATATTTGATTGTATAAATAAATATTGAAATGAATAAAAACAAATATTTGATTATATAAATAAATATTTAAATAAATAAAAACAAATATTTGATTATATAAATATATATTAAAATAAATAAAAACAAATATTTGATTATAAAAATAAATATTTAAATAAATAAAAAACAAATATTTGATTATAAAAATAAATATTTAAATAAATAAATAAAAATATTCGATTATATAAATAAATATTTAAATTAATAAAAACAAGTATTTTATTATAATAAAATATTTAAATAAAAAAGCATATTTGATTATATAAATAAATATTTAAATAAATAAAACAAATATTTGATTATAAAAATAAATATTTAAATAAAAACAAATATTTGATTATAAAGATAAATATTTAAATAAATAAAAACAAGCATCTGATTATATAAATAAATATTTTAATGAATAAAAACAAATATTCGATGATATAAATAAATATTTAAATAAAAAAAACATATTTGATAATATAAATAAATATTTTAATAAATAAAAACATATTTGATTATATAAATAAATATTTAAATAAATAAAAAAAAAATTTTGATTATATAAATAAATATTTTAATCAATAAAAACAGATATTTGATTATATAAGTAAATATTTAAATAAATAAAAACAAATATTTGATTATATAAATAAATATTAAAATAAATAAAAACAAATATTTGATTATAAAAATAAATATTTAAATAAATACAAAACAAATATTATATAGTAAAAATAAATATTTAAATAAATAAAAACAAATATTCGATTATATAAAACATTTCTAAGTAAAAAAAAACAAATATTCGATTATATAAATAAATATTTAAATGAATAAAAATAAATATTCGATTATATAAATAAATATTTAAATAAAAAACAAATATTTGATTATATAAATAAATATTTAAATAAAAAACAAATATTTGATTATATAAATAAATATTTAACAAAAGACAAATATTTGATTATATAAATAAATATTTAAATAAATAAAAACAAATAGTTTATTATAATAAAATATTTAAATAAAAAAAACATATTTGATTATATAAATAAATATTTAAATAAACACAAATATTTGATTATATAAATAAATATTTAACAAAAGACAAATATTTGATTATATAAATAAATATTTAAATAAATAAAAACAAATAGTTGATTATATAAATAAATATTTAAATAAATAAAGACAAATATTTGATTATATAAATAAATATTGAAATGAATAAAAACAAATATTTGATTATATAAATAAATATTTAAATGAATAAAAACAAGTATTTGATTATAAAAATAAATATTTAAATAAAAAAGAACAAATACTTGATTATATAAATAAATATTTAAATTAATAAAAAATATTTTATTATATAAATAAATATTTAAATAAATAAAAACAATTATTTGATTATATAAATAAATATTTAAATAAAAAACAAATATTTGATTATATAAATAAATATTTAAATAAAATACAAATATTTTATTATATAAATAAATATTTAACAAAAGACAAATATTTGATTATATAAATAAATATTTAAATAAATAAAAACAAATATTTGATTATATAAATTAATATTTAAATAAATAAAAACAAATATTTGATTATATAAATTAATATTTAAATAAATAAAAACAAATATTTGATTATATAAATAAATATTTAAATAAATAAAAACAATATCGCCAAACTTTCACAAGAAACACTCGTCTAGCTGTAAACACTATCAATAATTTCCCCCACTCTTTATCTGTGCCTAAACCTAAACGTAGATTCCATGAACAAAGCTTCTTTCTTAGAACTGCACGCCTGTGGAATTGTCTTCCGTTTTCCTGCTTTCCGGCTGACTACAATATGGTTGTGTTCAAGTCTAAAGTAAATAAGTTCTTGATGAGCCGTTCCATATAAGTTATTAAATTTACCAAATTTTCATATGCTAGCATTTAATACAACAGAAATACATAAATTAAATACTGAAATAAAATGTAGTTATTAATATTTGAATCTTAAAATAAAAAGTGCGAATTAATAGAGAAAATCACTTATCACAACAACGCATTCCGTCTCCAAACTAGTGAAGAATTTAACTTTTAATAGCGTTCAGAAGATTTTTTTTTTTAAATTAACCGTTAAGAGAAAGCGTGATTTTATTCTGAACTTTAACTAATCACGTTTTAAGCAACTTATGATATAAAACAAAATCGGATGGGGGGGGGGGTTTCTTCCGAAGGTTAGTTGGTGACGTTATAAGTAATTGCGAGATAAGATGGGAGCCAGAAATTAGGGGTGGGGGACTGAAAATGATAATATAATGGATTCATTATACAATATTTAAGATCAACTTGGTAGATAAACATTTATGGACGAGAAAAAAAAAAAAAAAAAAAAAAAATTAAAGCTAGCATTTAATACAACAGAAATACATAAATTAAATACTGAAATAAAATGTAGTTATTAATATTTGAATCTTAAAATAAAAAGTGCGAATTAATAGAGAAAATCACTTATCACAACAACGCATTCCGTCTCCAAACTAGTGAAGAATTTAACTTTTAATAGCGTTCAGAAGATTTTTTTTTTTTAAATTAACCGTTAAGAGAAAGCGTGATTTTATTCTGAACTTTAACTAATCACGTTTTAAGCAACTTATGATATAAAACAAAATCGGATGGGGGGGGGGTTTCTTCCGAAGGTTAGTTGGTGACGTTATAAGTAATTGCGAGATAAGATGGGAGCCAGAAATTAGGGGTGGGGGACTGAAAATGATAATATAATGGATTCATTATACAATATTTAAGATCAACTTGGTAGATAAACATTTATGGACGAGAAAAAAAAAAAAAAAAAAAAAAAATTAAAGCTAGCATTTAATACAACAGAAATACATAAATTAAATACTGAAATAAAATGTAGTTATTAATATTTGAATCTTAAAATAAAAAGTGCGAATTAATAGAGAAAATCACTTATCACAACAACGCATTCCGTCTCCAAACTAGTGAAGAATTTAACTTTTAATAGCGTTCAGAAGATTTTTTTTTTTAAATTAACCGTTAAGAGAAAGCGTGATTTTATTCTGAACTTTAACTAATCACGTTTTAAGCAACTTATGATATAAAACAAAATCGGATGGGGGGGGGGGTTCTTCCGAAGGTTAGTTGGTGACGTTATAAGTAATTGCGAGATAAGATGGGAGCCAGAAATTAGGGGTGGGGGACTGAAAATGATAATATAATGGATTCATTATACAATATTTAAGATCAACTTGGTAGATAAACATTTATGGACGAGAAAAAAAAAAAAAAATTAAAGCTAGCATTTAATACAACAGAAATACATAAATTAAATACTGAAATAAAATGTAGTTATTAATATTTGAATCTTAAAATAAAAAGTGCGAATTAATAGAGAAAATCACTGATCACAACAACGCATTCCGTCTCCAAACTAGTGAAGAATTTAACTTTTAATAGCGTTCAGAAGATTTTTTTTTTTTAAATTAACCGTTAAGAGAAAGCGTGATTTTATTCTGAACTTTAACTAATCACGTTTTAAGCAACTTATGATATAAAACAAAATCGGATGGGGGGGGGGGGTTTCTTCCGAAGGTTAGTTGGTGACGTTATAAGTAATTGCGAGATAAGATGGGAGCCAGAAATTAGGGGTGGGGGACTGAAAATGATAATATAATGGATTCATTATACAATATTTAAGATCAACTTGGTAGATAAACATTTATGGACGAGAAAAAAAAAAAAAAAAAAAAATTAAAGCTAGCATTTAATACAACAGAAATACATAAATTAAATACTGAAATAAAATGTAGTTGAAATAGATATTTACATAAATAAAAACAAATATTCGATTATATAAAAAATATTTAAATAAATAAAAACAAATATTCGATTATATAAATAAATATTTAAATCAATAAAAATATTTAATTATATAAATAGATATTTACATAAATAAAAACAAGCATTCGATTATATAAATAAATATTTAAATTAATAAAAAATATTTTATTATATAAATAAATATTTAAATAAATAAAAACAAATATTTGATTATATAAATAAATATTGAAATAAATTAAAACAAATATTTGATTATATAAATAAATATTGAAATAAATTAAAACAAATATTTGATTATATAAATAAATATTTAAATAAATTAAAACAAATATTTGATTATATAAATAAATATTTAAATAAATAAAAACAAATATTTGATTATATAAATAAATATTTAAATAAATAAAAAATATTTGATTATATAAATAAATATTTAAATAAATGAAAACAAATATTTGATTATATAAATAAATATTTAAATAAATAAAAACAAATATTTGATTATATAAATAAATATTTAAATAAATAAAAACAAATATTTGATTATATAAATAAATATTTAAATAAATTAAAACAAATATTTGATTGATTGAGATTGTCGGACTGACTTCCTCATCTTGGTTGTTATAGTCAGAACGTTTCGGCCGTTTTGCCCTCCGGCCTTCATCAGGTGTTTTGTATCGAACTGGGGAACCGTTTGTGAGGAGTCTCGAACCCAACCCTTACAAAACAACCCTACAAAACACCTGATGAAGGCTGGAGGGCAAAACGGCCGAAACGTTGTGACTTTAACAACCAAGATGAGGAAGTCAATCCGACAATCTCAATCAATGAAAACACCTCATCTCAAAAATACAGACAATTAAATATTTGATTATATAAACAAATATTTAAATAAATAAAAACAAATAATTGATTATATAAATAAATATTTTAATAAATAAAACAAATATTTGTTTATATAAATAAATATTTAAACAAACAAATATTCAAATATATAACAAATACAAATAATCAATCAGAAAAGGATAATACGCAAAAACTTTTTAATTAAAAATCTTATTTAAAATTTTGTACACTTTACAGAAGAATAAAAAAATTTTTTTTCTTTTTAAAATTTTCAGATTAAATAAAAGTTTTCTTTTTTTCTTCAAGCAAACAAACGAAAAGCATTTTTAAAATACATTTAGTTACAAGTTCTTAATAAATTATTAAAAAAAGCAAAAGAAACTTTGAAATTAACTTGCTTTCTCATGAGAGTAAATTAAAAGGTTTACTATTTGAAAAGAGCGTTTTATTTAATAACTAGCGAAGGTACCCGTCGTTACCCGGTTGTTTGGAGGTGTGTGTAAGCAAAGTAATAATCCTGTAATAATATAAAAAAATCAAAACGATGTTAAACTTCTTAAAAAAAAATCAGCAAAACCAAAACAAAAAAAAAAACAGCGAACAAACGTAAAACTTCTTTAAAAAAGAAATCAAAAAGGCAAAAATCATGAAAAAACATGTTCAGAAAACCAAAAATCAAAAAACACAGCGAAAAGCAAAAAAAAACCTTTTGATTCAGTTAATTCCAGTTTTTTAGGCAACTACAAAGTAATGCTTCGATTCGGTTAATTCCAGTGTTTTTGAATAACTACTAAGTAAAAAAACTAAAACCGGTGTTCCTTCCTTACTGTTCCTTGCGAACGATTGCACAATGGTGTAAAGTGGTCGCGGCGGAAGGAGGAATCTATTAGAGAGAAAAGAATTTATCACTTCCATTGATTTTAACCGATTTTGGCCATGAACTCCCAGCAGAAATATATAGGGATCTAAGATTATCGAGGAAGTGGAGAGGTAATAGGCCTATAACACACCTCAGATATTGTGCTGCAGTTCGTGCATATTACATTTGCATGAAATGTCTTGATTTTTAATCCTATTATGGTCAAAATCACACAGGAAAAAATGAGTTCATTTTATATATAGAGAGATAACAATAGTTTTATTATCAATTTTTTTTAACTAAAAATGTATTTATAACAAAACGTATTTGTAAATAAAATAAAAAATAAAATATGATTACATTTTTGGCAAACAAACAAAAAACATTTAAAGATACATGATTTTATTTGCAGATCCTTATGAAACTTACTTTTTATATAAAAAGTACAAACAGACTTGGCTATTTACTGACCTTAACATGCAGGCAAAGTTTGAGATAAGGTCAAATTTAAAGATTTATTATAAGAAAATAGGGCGTCATCTATTAGATATCTATATACAAGCATTATGAAAAATCACATTTTAATGTATCCCTCAAAAAAAATAAAATTGCCACAGTCTAGAAGGATTTCTATTTTTAAATTCGTATTATCTGCCCATCTGCTAAACAAATATGATGTAAAGTATAAAAATGCATAATTATAAAAGCAGTTTTTTACTTACAAACACATCTTAATTAAAATTAAGTAAAAATTAATTCATAAGTAAAAACCTTTTTCAAAGTGTAACGCTTCTAACATTGCCTTCGTATGAGGCAAATAAATGCTAATTATATAGATATATATATATATATATATATACACATATACAGTGAATAAATGAGAAAAGACTATAAGTCATGATGTTGACGATCTTATAATTTATTCCTTTAATTCACTTGACATTTACAATTCTTGATGGTATCTGTTTCATAGCAGAAAATAAATCACTTATTTTAGCAATCAGTGAATCTATTTTACCCTTAACTACTCAGAAGAAATAGCAACAATCAATCCATCCATCAAAAAGAAATAAAATGCGTTTTGACATGATTAAAATCCGAAAGTTGGAAGAGAAGCTGTAAATACCTTATAATATGTTTACATTACACCATTTTGCACTACGCAGCAGATACTGTCAATAATTGTAAATGTCAACTGAATTAAAGGAATAACTTATAAGATGGTCAACATCATGAACTTTGGAATATAGTCTTTTGTCATTTATTCACTGTATTGCTCTGTAATTACATTAAGCTTCTTAAATAAGGATTGGTACGGATTATAAGGAAATAAAATATTTTTCTACAGAAATGTATATACATATATATATATAATTATTTTTTTTTACTATAATAATTAAATACCTACAGACACTAGTGTTTCATCCTTTCGGGATTCTTCAGTGCAGGGTGTCACGATTAACACCAGCCGAACGATTCAAGCCCCGCACCACGAGACATCTCTGGCTCGATTAGCGGAGTCCGTATCCATTCGGCTACCATTAACCACGTGAAATAGGGTTGAGTTTTAAACATTTTAAATGTTCATTACGTCAGTCAGAGAGTGATCCTATCGTTATACGATGATCTATGCATAAATATAGTATATATATATGTATACATAGTATATATATATGTATACATAGTATATATATATGTATACATAGTATATATATATATATAAAATACAAGTTGAAAAGATTTCTAAGATGTATATATATATTATTCCTTTTTTTTTTTTTTTTTTTAGATGAGCATTGTATGTTAATTTTATTTTATTTCGGACTACTAGTCTCATCTTATCTTTTTTATTTGGTGCACAACGTTTCGGCCAACTTCCTCTGGCCTTCGTCGGGGCCCGTGGCGCAGTTGATAGAGACGTTGAATCTCTACGGTTCCAGATAAACATTGTCTGAAGATAGCGGTTTCAATCCCACCCAAAGCGTGCCAGAGGTAATTGGTCAAAAATGTGGTGAGACGACAACAACTACAGATGACAGTGATGGCTGAGAATGCAGTTAGGAGATTCGAAGTTCCTATCCGTCGCGGTTACCACCTGACGAAGGCCAGAGGAAGTAGGCCGAAACGTTGTGCACCAAATAAAAAAGATAAGATGAGACTAGTAGTCCGAAATAAAATAAAATTAACATTTCTAAGATGTATTTTCAAAAATAAAATGTATCTTCGTTTGTTTGCTCTTAGAAAACAAAATGTAAACATTTTTTTAATTCTCTAAAGCGGAGTCCGTATCCATTCGGCTACCATTAACCACGTGAAATAGGGTTGAATTTTAAACATTTTAAATGTTCATTACGTCAGTCAGAGAGTGATCCTATCGTTATACGATGATCTATGCATAAATATAGTATATATATATATGTATACATAGTATATATATATATATGTATACATAGTATATATATATGTATACATAGTATATATATATATATATATATAAAATACAAGTTGAAAAGATTTCTAAGATGTATTTTCAAAAATAAAATGTATCTTCGTTTGTTTGCTCTTAGAAAACAAAATGTAAACATTTTTTTAATTCTCTAAAGTTTAGTTGCTACAAAAAAAATAGCATTTAAAACTACATAAAATCAAACAAAGAAAAACTCCAGTAACTTTTATTTATTGTATGTTTGATATTTACACTTAGTCACATGTTGACTTTTCTGCTAAATACCTAATACTTTTAATAAATAAAAGGTTTTGCATATTACATATTTTTGTCTGCTACCGAATTTAATCACAATGTCGGAGAGTAGAGAATGCATTGTGAATGTGTTATTGGCAGCTCCTGTTACTCTTGTTTCTCTTTATTTGTCCCTCAGTCCTCATTTTTTTTTATGGGCGATTTTCTGACAAAGGGAGAAGAAAAAACTATTCTAGATCGGAAATATTTTTCATGAACGGTTGCCAGATATGTCGGAAATTTTCTGTTTCTATGTCTATAGTTGTAGCCATGTCACTAATAGGGGTGCTGGAGGTAAACATTTTATCTGGGCTGACGTTATCTTATATTCAGGGACCTGAACCTTGGATTAACCACTAAGGAGGCTGTCCTATCAGCAGGTGAATAGTACTGGGGCTGCTGTATTGCCATTTGGTGAATGGATTCTGGACCATGCAGTAGCTTCTGGTGGGGTTCTTGATGCCATATTAGCGAGTAATTGTTACGGCTTTAGCTTATCATGTGCTACAAAAAAATAATAAATTTCTTTGTTTCTTTTTCTCTCTTACTTTCCCTTTCTGTCCTGCAAGTCTGTCGACCTAGTCCACAAATTCCAAAACTCCATCATGAAAAGTTTCAAGAAAAAATACACAATTATACCTGGATCTCCAACTTCCAACATATACTCCCTCTACTATGTCTCCTTCTCCAACCTCAGGGGTCTACGTTCTAACCTTCCAGAGGTTAAAAAGCAATAACAGGAAACTAAACCAGACCTATTATCCCTAAGTGGAACTGGCATTGAACAGAATATTTTCCTTGATGAGTCATAATTAAAGGATACTCTAACTTAACTTCCAAACCTGACCCTCAAGATCGCCATGGACATGGATTATGCGCCTAAATTAAAGATAAAAATCTGACCCCCCCTCCCCCCAAGATAACCATGGGCATGATGATGGCTTTCCATGTGGTAGGGACATCTCCAGAGAAGATCCTAACTTACCCTTAACTTATGTGCTTCCTACTGTGTTTGTATTTACTCTTTAGCACCCCCACAACAGGAAAGTTTCTATCTTTAAAAACATATCTGAGAAAATTGACCACGTCCTATCTGCTTATCCTTCAGCTTATTCGCGTATGTGGAGACTTCAATGTTCACAATGTGGAACCCACTCAAACAAGACCGATGATGAGAGGAGGTTCTGTCACAAGTTCAAAATTTCATCATGACAAGTTTCAAGAAAAAATACACGATTAAACCCGGTTCTCCAACTTCCAACGTAGACCCCTACTACCATGTCTCCTTCTCCAACATCAGGGGTCTACGTTCTAACCTTCCAGAGGTTGAAACCCAATTACAGGAGACTAAACCAGAACTTTTATTTTTAAGTGAAACTGGCATTGGACAGGCTATTTCCCTAGAAGAGTTCGCAATTAAAGGATACTCTAACTTAACTTCTAAATCTGACCCCCAAGATCGCCATGGGTATGGAATATGTGCCTATATTAAAGATAGCTTTCCATGTGGTAGGGACATCTCCAGGGAAGATCCTAACTTACCCTATATGTGCTTCCGGGTTGCTTTAGCTCACACTACGGCATTTTTATTTACTCTCTATCGCCCCCACAACAGCGGAGTTACTATCTTTAAAAGCATATCTGAGAAAATTGACCAAGTCCTATCTGCTTATCCTTCAGCTTATTCGCGTATGTGGAGACTTCAATGTTCACAATGTGGAACCCACTCAAACAAGACCGATGATGAGAGGAGGTTCTGTCACAAGTTCTCCATTGCTCACTCTAATTGTTCACGAACCCACCGGTGTGCCTGGCACTGACGGCCAGTATGCGAGTCTCCTAGACCTTTTTTTCACAACTGTCTCCACTTGGATCTTCTGACCATTCTGTTCTATCAATTAAAATAAAAATGAAATATAATAAGTCCCCAGACGTACCTCTCCATTGTACAGTATATCGATATTCTGTGGCTGACTTGGATAGCTTCCATACATTTATATCAGATCTACCTCTGTATTCCATGTTTATAAAGGATGTGTCCCTTATAGTAACAGACCTGACAGAATCGTTAATTATAGGTATTGACTGTTTCATACCCTCAAAAAAGTTCCAGCAAAAACCTAACAGCCAGTCGTGGTTCTCTCCAGAATGTGCTAATGCCATTGCACACAGAAATCACTTTTTCCACTGCTTCCAACATAATAGATGTACTAAGACTAAGGCCGCTTTCAGGACTGCCAGCAACAACTGTAAAAAAGTAATAAAGAACACAAGAGAGTTGTATGCTCAGTCCGTCAAGTCCGAAGTAGCTGAGCAGCGGCTTGGTTCCCACCAGTTTTGGCAAATAGCAAACAGAATCATGAACAGAAGCATGTGCTGTATCCCAACTATCATCCATGGACCTGAGGTAATCTCATCAGCATCAGACAAAGCCAAACTCTGTGCCAAGAACTTTGCAGTCAATTCTACCTTTTGCAACCAAGACAACCAACCCCCAATATTTCCTTCTGTATCAGAAAACATACTATGTGATATACAAATATCTGTACATGATGTTGCCAAGCTAATCAATAACCTTGATTCCAGTAAAGCAACCTGCCCTGATGGTATTCCAATTATAGTACTCAAAAACTTCAACCAGAACTTGCACCCCATACTTACAAAACTGTTCAGTGGCGGCTCGTGCATGGAACTGTGGGACTGCAGCACCCCCAAGTTATTTCTACACAATATTAATGATAATATTAAAAATAATACATTTGTTTATTATTATTATTATTATTATTTTATTTTTTCTATGTGTACATTATAAAATCATTAACTTTAATGTTGGTATCTCCAAATGCATATAATAGCAAAAATAGAACTTGCTTGGAGCTGTTAAATTCGCAGTTACACTTTCTTAATGAAATTCTCTTGTACGCATGTGCGGATTAGACGCTTTAGGTAGCTGATGAAAGCTGCTTGAAGAACTGTCGCTGGGCGCAGTTCCGTGTCGTGAAATTCGTTGTTTGCTTAGAGTGTGCGCCTGTATAAATATGATAACATTGTTATTGAAAAAAAAAAGGAGGTTTACTTATATTTTTCAAAATTATTATTAAAATCTGCACATAACGTGTTCTTGTACATAAAATATTGTGCTATTTTTTTTTAAATACACACACTTTTAGCGTTGGGATTTAAGTCGGTATCAGACGTAAATTTATAATATGCAGAAACTGTTTATTTTTATTTATTAAAAGTATTCGGGAATTTAGCAGTGAAGCTAACACGCGGCCAAGAGTAAAAACCAAATATACAATAAATAAATTTTACCATAAAAATAAAGTTACTTTTCCATCTACCTGCCTTTTTGTTTGTTTCTTTAAAGTAATTTTAAATGCTATTTATTTTGCAACAACTAAACTTTACAAAAACAACTGTTTACATTTTTTCCTAGAAGCAAAAAAGCGAAGAAACAGTTTATGTTGAAAATATATTTTAGTTAGAAATCTTTTTAGTGTGTTTGTTTTAGATATAAAAAAAATAGCATTTATTTGCCTCCGACAAGGACAATGTTAGAAGTTTTACACTTTGAAAAATGGATTTTTTACACAAGATTTTTTAATTAAAATGTGTTTGTAAGTAAAAAAAACACAGTTTTTTTAATAATTATGCATTTTTAAACTTTACATTGAATTTGTTAGTAGATGGGTCAGATAATACGCATTAAAAAAAGTAATTAGAAATCCTTCTGGACTGAGACAATTTTAATTTTTTTTTGTGGGGGGAAGAAAGCTACATTAAAATTCGATGTTTTATAATGCTTATATATGACATCCTAATTTCTTATAATAACTATCCACTTTATGTCGATCTTAACCGGCATGGGAAGGTCAGTAAATAGCCAAATTTTATATAAAAACCAAGTTGTTAAAAGATTTGTAAATAAAATTTTGTATCTTAAAATATTTTTGTTTGTTTGCTCACTATAAAAATGTAAACATTTTTATTTTGAATTTTATTTACAAATATGTTTTGTTATAAATACATCTTTAAAAATAAATTTTGTAAATAAAACTGTTATTAAATAAAACGCTATTTTCAAATAGTAAACTCCTAAATTAACACTCGTTAATACTGGAGAGAAACCATACGAATGTGAAGGCAGATAAATTTCAAAGTTTTTCTTTTTTGTTTTTATAAAAAATAAGTTATTTTTAAAAATATTTTTCGTTTGTTTGCAAAAAAAAAACCAAAAAAAACCCCGCAAACTTTTATTTAATCTGAAAAGGAATAAATATATATATTATTTTTATTCTGTAAAGTGTACATAATTTTAAAAAATCTTTTTAATAAAAAAGTTTTTGCGTATTATCCATTTCTGATTGATTATTTGTCTTTGTTATATATTTGAATATTTATTTGAATGTTTGTTTATTATTTGATTAAATATTTATTTATATATTCGAATTCCTTTACACGATATTAAAAAAATAGGTAAATTTTTGAAGCAGCACCCCCACTAATCTCAGGCACGAGCCGCTACTGAAACTGTAATGTGATGCCTAGGTATAAATAGCATACTAACTATAGTTCCGTTCATTACATTCTTACAATAATTTCTTAATGCTTTATATTTTTTTCATTTTCAGCTGACTTACAGTGCATAAAACGCATTGTTAATGCTTTTTTTTAGTAAAATCCCTTGTCTTTGGAGGTCGATGGTTTAATCCTATGTCAACCATTCTAATGAGGTGAGGAGTGTTTTTGAGGTCAGATATTGGCATTTGCTACACAAGATTCGAACCGTGTTATTATGAAAAGAAATGAGGCCAGAAAAGTGGCTTTTTGTAAAGTAGTGGACAGTCGATTTACACATGCATTCTTATTATTATAACACTCTTTAATAAATCTCATACAACTATCCTTACCAGATGTTGTAAAGCTGTTTCCAAATTTTATTTTACTTATAATGAAGTCTTGAAAGAAAGTTATACAATCTTTGATCGAAATAAAATAAAGTATCCTAATATTGTTGTAATTTAATAATATGACTTGTTAATCAAATCTATTTTCTAAAGCTATAATATCTTCATGTTGTGTGAATTGCAATATCTTGTTAACACTGGGAAATTGTATATCATAATCTATTTTATTTTCTGTTCATTTTACAGATACTTCAATTGGAAAATGCATTCTTAAAGATTTTAATGGATTACGATTTCACAAACATTGCAATAAAAACCATACAAAACTGAAATGTTTGAAATGATGTTATATGAAAGGTTAATAATTAACTTTTAAAAATAATTAGACATAAAAATGTAATCTTCATTTACTCATCTGTCAATCTTCTTAAATTATGGTCTACCGTTTCAACATTATATCCTTACATATTGACCAAGGAATTATTTTGAACATGACACAACACTGCTGTAAATATATAATTGAACACTAAAGAAAAACAATATTACTTGCACTTATATATGTAATCTCTTAGTCTGATAGTAGTTGTATTATTTTTTATTTCCAGAGAAACATAGATTCTGTTAAAATGCCGAAGTTTGAGAAGAAAGTATTTTGTTGCAATATATGTGGAAAAGGATTTTCAAATAAATATACATTAAAACAACATATCCAAATACACACTGAGGAGAAGCCATATACGTGTGAAATATGCAGTAAATCATTTTTGGAGAAAGGAAACTTAAAGATGCATATGCGGAATCATACTGGAGAGAAGCAATATTCTTGTGATATATGTGATAAGTCATATACAAGTAAACAGTATCTAACTTTTCATATGAAAAGTCATACTGAAGAGAAGCCATATTCTTGTGATATATGTGATAAATCATATACAACGAAACAGAATCTAACTATTCATATTCAACGTCATACTGGAGAGAAGCAATATTCTTGTGATATATGTGACAAATCATATACAAGTAAACAGAATCTTACTATCCATATTCGAAGTCATACTGGAGAAAAGCCATATTCTTGTTATGTGTGTGGGGTGTCATTTGCAGAGCAGGCACTCATGAGAATACATATGAGAATACATACTGGAGAGAGGCCATATTCTTGTGACGTGTGTGGAATGTCATTTGCACAATTGGGAATCATGAAAAGACATATGAGCACACACACTGGAGAGAAACCATATACTTGTGACGTGTGTGGGACATCATTTGCACAAAAGAAAACCATGAAAAAACATATAAGAACACACACTGGAGAAAAGCCATATTCTTGTGCTATATGTGGTAAATTATATATTGCTCAAGAGTATCTAACTATACATATTCGAAGTCATACTGGAGAGAAACCATACGAATGTGAGGTCTGTCTTAGTTCCTTTAAAGAGAAATCATCATTGACTAGACACATGAAAATGCACACTGGGGAGAAGCCATATTCTTGTGATGTGTGTGGGACATCATTTGCACAAAAGAAAACCATGAAAAGACATATAAGAACACACACTGGAGAAAAGCCATATCCTTGCGCTATATGTGGTAAATTCTATAGTACTCAAGAGTGTCTAACTATACATATTCGAAGTCATACTGGAGAGAAACCATATTCTTGTGAAATATGCAGCAAATCATTTTCCGAACGTGGGAAATTAACTATACATATGCAAAGTCATGATGTAGATAAACCATATAATTGTGAGGTGTGTGGGATTTCCTTTATACAGAAAGCATTTTTGAATAGACACATGAAAAAGCACACTGAGGAGAAGCCATATTCTTGTGAAATATGCAATAAATCATTTTCCGAAAGTGGGAAATTAACTAAACATATGCAAAGTCATACTGTTGTAAGCACTGGACTCGTTCTGATGAGCTCCCAAAATACAAACCCAAAATGGTACACTAGCATCACAGAAGAAGAGCCAACGGAACAACTTCTATCATATAATAAACAGATTACATTAAAGTGAAACAAAAATGTAAACCATGTTTAATAGCCATCTTTTTCTATGTATCCATAAAATTGGGATATTAAACTTGAGATAATGATATAAAAAGAAGAAAAAGTACCCTTAATTTACAATAATGTTGGGATAAACAGTACTGGGAGAAAAAGGATGATGAAATATTTCTTCTATACGACGGGAAAAAGAAATGGAATACAGAGGCAGCTCATGCAACTAACTGTGGAACTACAGCATTCTCCACTTATTTATGTTCAATATTTTTGTTAATGTAAAAAAAAAATTATACGTCCGTCTTTTTATTATTTTATTCTCTTTTTATGAGATACATACATACATACAATACTGTTTCGTTGTATCACAACTCATCAGTGCAGTTAGACTAACACCCCTTCCCTAACCAAGGACTGAACCTACAATCATCACATTAATAGCCAACAGCCACCAGCCCATGGAACCAGTGCACACAAATAATCTCAACATATCTTTATTTTAAATAAAAAAAAACATCCACCGCTTTTCTAAAGAGCTGAAAGCTGTGAGATCAAGGTTTACGTCTTCTTAGTGCTTGCTGTTGTACACATGCACAAAATAGACTTGTCCTGCCTTGATAGAGTTCAAAATAGACTTCGTAACCTCGTACGAGATTCCTTTTCTCTTCTCTGCAACATCTATCTCACAGAAGAGATGTTGCGAGTGTGTCTCTGATGTATCGTTATTTTCATGGAAAGTGTTTGCCTGAGCTTCAGTCTATGGTCCCCCCTCGCCAAACTTTCACAAGAATCTATGCCAACTATCATCCATGGACCCAAGTTAATCTTGTCAGCATCAGACAAAGCCAAACTCTTTGCCAAGAACTTTGCAGCTAATTCTACCTTTTGCGACCAAGACCACCAACCCCCAATATTTCTTTCTGTATCAGAAAACATACTATGTGATATACAAATATCTGTACATGATGTTGCCAGGCTAATCAATAACCTTGATTCCAGTAAAGCAACCTGCCTCGATGGTATTCCAATTATAGTACTCAAAAAACTTCAACCGGAACTTGCACCCCATACTTACAAAACTGTTTAAACATTATCTTAAGGAGAATAGCTTCCCATCACCTTGGAAAATCTTATCAGTATGCCCTGTATTAAAAATTTAGATGATCGGTCATCTCCCTCTGAGTACAGGCCAATAAGTCTCCTGTGCATCATGAGTAAGTTGTTGGAACCTGTAGTAGAGAAGTAATCAACCATCTCAGCAAAAATAACCTTCTTAGTGACACACAATATGGTTTCTGTTCTGCTAGATCTACAGCAGATGGGCTTACAGTGATATCTCATAGGATTAGCGAATCTCTCGACAGAGGCAACCTTTCTAGGGCAATTGTTCTTGACATATCAAATGCCTTCGATATGGTATGCATAAAGGTTTACTTCACAAGATCTCCAGCTATGGTATAGCTTGAAATGTCTTCTCAATTATTAAATCATTTCTCTCTGCTAGGTTCATAAGAGTAGTAGTTGATGAGCAGAAATCAGAAGCTCTCAGTATTAATGTTGGAGTCCTGCGGGTCCATCCTGGGCCCAACTCTCTTCCTGATCTACATTAATGATCTTCCAAATCACATCCTTACATCATCTGTAGACATGCTGATGACACTACCATCTATGGTAGCACATCTAAGACTGTAAACGACCAAGTTCTCTCCGATTCCCTTTCCTCTGATCTTGAGAATGTGATACAATGGGGAAAGAGGTGACTGGTTAGTTATAGTGCATCTAAAACCAATCTTCTATCTTTACATCATTAACACTCTGATCTCCATCTGGCATCAATTGAAATGAATGGCTCTCATGTTGGGGAGGCCTCATGTTTTGACTAGCTTCTGGGCCTTACCTTTACTCCAGATCTAAAACAGAACACGTACATCAAATCTGTTGCCAATCTGTTTGGAAAAATGGTCGATTCCTTCTATTGATCCAGTAGATATCTCATTGCTGATGCAATTCTCTACCTATATAAGAGCCAGGTACGTCCAAGGATGGAATACTGTTGTCACATCTGGGCAGGAGCTGCTAGAAAGGACTTGTCCTGCCTTGAAAGAGTTCAAAATAGTCTTTGTAGCCTCGTAGGAGATGTCCTTTTCTCTTCCCTGCAACCTCTTTCTCACAGAAAAGATGTTGTGAGTTTGTCTCTGCTTTATTGTTATTTTCATGGCAAGTGCTCGACTGAGCTTCAATCTATGGTCCCCCCTTGCCAAACTTTCACAAGAAACACTCATCTTAGACGTAAACAAGTTCTTGATGAGCTGTTCCACTTAAGTTAACAAATTTACTTAATTTCTATTACTAACGATTACTATATTGTCCAATCGACTACTGTACACTCTTAAACCCTTATCCTCGAGTGGCTTCTGATCCTTGATATATGGTGATGCCTATGTAAAAAAAGTGTGTATGTTAAAAAGAAGTACAAGATTTTATTTTGATTAAAAAATTTGAATGTATCAAATATTATCTGGATCTTTATTTTGATTTAAAAAACTTGAATGTATCAAATAGTATCTGGATCTTTATTTTGATTTAAAAAACTTGAATGTATCAAATAGTATCTGAATCTTTATTTTGATTTAAAAAACTTGAATGTATCAAATAGTATCTGAATCTTTATTTTGATTTAAAGATCTGAATGTATCAAATAGTATCTGGATCTTTATTTTGATTTAAAAAACTGAATGTATCAAATAGTATCTGGATCTTTATTTTGATTTAAAAAATTTGAATGTATCAAATAGTATCTGGATCTTTATTTTGATTTAAAAAACTTGAATGTATCAAATAGTATCTGGATCTTTATTTTGATTTAAAAAACTTGAATGTATCAAATAGTATCTGAATCTTTATTTGGATTTAAAAAACTTGAATGTATCAAATAGTATCTGAATCTTTATTTTGATTTAAAAATCTGAATGTATCAAATAGTATCTGGATCTTTATTTTGATTTAAAAAACTGAATGTATCAAATAGTATCTGGATCTTTATTTTGATTTAAAAATCTGAATGTATCAAATAATATCTGGATCCTTATTTTTAGTAAAGAATTTGAATGTATCAAACAATATCTGGATCATAATTTTAATTTAAAAATCTGAATGTATCAAATAGTATCTGGATCTTTATTTTGATTTAAAAAAACTTGAATGTATCAAATAGTATCTGGATCTTTATTTTGATTCAAACAACTTGAATGTATCAAATAGTATCTGGACCTTTATTTTGATTTAAAAAACCTGAATGTATCAAATAGTATCTGGATCTTTATTTTGATTTAAAAAACCTGCATGTATGAAATAGTATCTGGACCTTTATTTTGATTTAAAAATCTGAATGCATTAATAAGTATCTGTATCTTTATTTTGATTTAAAAAACCTGAATGTATAAAATAGTATCTGGATCTTTATTTTGATTTAAAAATCTGAATGTATTAAATAGTATCTGGATCTTTATTTTGATTTAAAAAACTTGAATGTATCAAATAGTATCTGGATCTTTATTTTGATTTAAAAATCTGAATGTATCAAATAGTATCTGGATGTTTATTTTGATTTAAAAATCTAAATGTATCAAATAGTATCTGGATCTTTATTTTGATTTCAAAATCTGAATGTATCAAATAGTATCTGGATCTTTATTTTGATTTAAAAAACCTGAATGTATCAAATAGTATCTTGATCTTTATTTTGATTTAAAAATCTAAATGTATCAAATAGTATCTGGATCTTTATTTTTATTTAAAAATCTGAATGTATAAAATAGTATCGGGATCTTTATTTGGATATTTTGATTTCAAAAACTTGAATGTATCAAATAGTATCTGGATCTTTACTTTAATTTAAAATTCTGAATTTATCAAATATTATCTGGATCTTTATTTTGATTTAAAAATTTGAATGTATTAAATAATATCTGGATGTGTATTTTGATTTAGAAATTTGTGTATCAAATAGTATCTGGATCTTTATTTTGATTTAAAAATTTGAATCTATCAAATAGTATCTGGATCTTTATTTTGATTTAAAAATCTGAATGTATCTAATAATATCTGGATCTTTATTTTTATTTAAAAATCTGATTGTATCAATTTAGTATCTGGATCTTTATTTCGATTTAAAAATCTGAATGTATCAAATAGTATCTGGATCTTTATTTTGATTTAAAAAACCTGCATGTATGAAATAGTATCTGGACCTTTATTTTGATTTAAAAATCTGAATGCATTAAATAGTATCTGTATCTTTATTTTGATTTAAAAAACCTGAATGTATAAAATAGTATCTGGATCTTTATTTTGATTTAAAAATCTGAATGTATTAAATAGTATCTGGATCTTTATTTTGATTTAAAAAACTTGAATGTATCAAATAGTATCTGGATCTTTATTTTGATTTAAAAAACTTGAATGTATACGATAGTATCTGGATCTTTATTTTGATTAAAAAAAATTGAATGTATCAAATAGTATCTGGATCTTTATTTTGATTTAAAAATCTGAATGTATCAAATAGTATCTGGATCTTTATTTTGATTTAAAAATCTGAATGTATCTAATTGTATCTGGATCTTTATTTTGATTTAAAAATCTGAATGTATCAAATATTATCTGGATCTTTATTTTGATTTAAAAAACTTGAATGTATCAAATAGTATCTGGATCTTTATTTTGATTTAAAAATCTGAATGTATCAAATAGTATCTGGATCTTTATTTTGATTTTAAAAATCTGAATGTATCAAATAGTATCTGGATCTTTATTTTGATTTAAAAGTCTGAATGTATCAAATATTATCTGGATCTTTATTTTGATTAAAAAATTTGAATGTATCAAATAGTATCTGGATCTTTATTTTTATTTAAAAAACCTGAATGTATCAAATAGTATCGGGATCTTAATATTTAATTTAAAAATCTGAATGTATCAAATAGTATCAGGATCTTTATTTTGATTTAAAAATCTGAATGTATAAAATAGTATCTGGATCTTTATTTTGATTTAAAAATCTGATTGTAGCAAATAGTATCTGGATGTTTATTTTGATTTAAAAATCTAAATGTATCAAATAGTATCTGGATCTTTATTTTGATTTCAAAATCTGAATGTATCAAATAGTATCTGGATCTTTATTTTGATTTAAAAAACCTGAATGTATCAAATAGTATCTTGATCTTTATTTTGATTTAAAAATCTAAATGTATCAAATAGTATCTGGATCTTTATTTTTATTTAAAAATCTGAATGTATAAAATAGTATCGGGATCTTTATTTGGATATTTTGATTTCAAAAACTTGAATGTATCAAATAGTATCTGGATCTTTACTTTAATTTAAAATTCTGAATTTATCAAATATTATCTGGATCTTTATTTTGATTTAAAAATTTGAATGTATTAAATAATATCTGGATGTGTATTTTGATTTAGAAATTTGTGTATCAAATAGTATCTGGATCTTTATTTTGATTTAAAAATTTGAATCTATCAAATAGTATCTGGATCTTTATTTTGATTTAAAAATCTGAATGTATCAAATAATATCTGGATCTTTATTTTTATTTAAAAATCTGATTGTATCAATTTAGTATCTGGATCTTTATTTCGATTTAAAAATCTGAATGTATCAAATAGTATCTGGATCTTTATTTTGACTTAAAAAACTGAATGTATCAAATAATATCTCGATCTTTATTTTTATTTAAAAATCTAATTATATCAATTTAGTATCTGGATCTTTATATTTGATTTAAAAATCTGAATGTATCAAATAGTATCTGGATCTTAATTTTGATTTAAAAACTGAATGTATCAAATAGTATCTGGATCTTTTTTTTTATTTAAAAATCTGAATGTATAAAATAGTATCTGGATGTTTATTTTGATTTTAAAATCTGACTGTATCAAATAGTATCTTGATCTTTATTTTGATTTAAAAATTTTAATGTATCAAATAGTATCTTGATCTTTATTTTGATTTAAAAATCTGAATGTATCAAATAGTATCTGGATCTCAATTTTTATTTAAAAATCTGAATGTATCAAATTGTATCTGGATGTTTATTTTGATTTAAAAATTTGAATGTATCAAATAGTATCTGGATCTTTATTTTGATTTAAAAATCTGAATGTATCAAATAGTATCTGGATCTTTATTTTGATATTTTGATTTAAAAAACTTGAATGTATCAAATAGTATCTGGATCTTTACTTTAATTTAAAAATCTGAATGTATCAAATATTATCTGGATCTTTATTTTGATTTAAAAATTTGAATGTATTAAATAGTATCTGGATGTTTATTTTGATTTAAAACACTTGAATGTATCAAATAGTATCTGAATCTGTATTTTGATTTAAAAATTTGAATGTATCAAATAGTATCTGGATCTTTATTTTGATTTAAAAATCTGAATGTATCAATTAATATCTGGATCTTTATTTTTATTTAAAAATCTGATTGTATCAATTTAGTATCTGGATCTTTATTTTTATTTAAAAATCTGATTGTATCAATTTAGTATCTGGATCTTTATTTTGATTTAAAAATCTGAATGTATCAAATAGAATCTGGATCTTTATTTTGATTTAAAAAACTGTATCTATCAAATAGTATCTGGATCTTTATTTTGATTTAAAAATCTGAATGTATCAAATAGTATCTGGATCTTTATTTTGATTTAAAAATCTGAAAGTATCAAATATTATCTGGATCTTTATTTTGATGTAAAAAACTTGAATGTATACAATAGTATCTGGATCTTTATTTTGATTTAAAACACTTGAATGTATCAAATAGTATCTGGATCTTTGTTTTGATTTAAAAAACTTGAATGTATCAAATAGTATCTTGATCTTTATTTTATTTGAAAAAACTTGAATGTATAAAATAGTATCTGGATCTTTATTTTGATTTATAAAACTTGAATGTATCAAATAGTATCTGGATCTTTATTTTGATTTAAAAATTTGAATGTATCAAATAGTATCTTGATCTTTATTTTATTTGAAAAAACTTGAATGTATCAAATAGTATCTGGATCATTATTTTGATTTAAAAATCTGATTGTATACATTAATATCTGGATCTTTATTTTGATTAAAAAATCTGAATGTATCAAATAGTATCTGTATCTTTATTTTGATCTAAAAATCTGAATGTATCAAATAGTATCTGGATCTTAGTTTGGATTCAAAAATCTGATTGTAGCAAATAGTATCTGGATCTTTATTTTGATTTAAAAATCTGAATGTATGAAATAGTATCTCGGTCTTTATTTTTATTTATAAATCTGAATGTATTAAATAGTATCTGGATCTTTATTTTGATTTAAAAAACTTGAATGTATAAAATAGTATCTGGATCTTTATTTTGATTTAAAAAACCTGAATGTATCAAATAGTATCTGGATCTATTTTTCGATTTAAAAATCTGAATGTATCAAATAGTATCTGGATCTTTATTTTGATTTAAAAAACTTGAATGTATCAAATAGTATCTGGATCTTTATTTTGATTTAAAAATCTGAATGTATCAAATATTATCTGGATCTTTATTTTGATTTAAAAATCAGAATGTATCAAATATTATCTGGATCTTTTTTTTTTATTTAAAAAACTTGAATGTATCAAATAGTATCTGGATCTTTATTTTGATTTAAAAATCTGATTGTATCAAATAATATCTGGATCTTTGTTTTGATTTAAAAATCTGATTGTATCAAATAATATCTGGATCTTTGTTTTGATTTAAAAATCTGAATGTATCAAATAGTATCTGGATCTTTATTTTGATTTAAACAACTTGAATGTATCAAATAGTATCTGGATCTTTATTTTGATGTAAAAAACCTTAATGTATCAAATAGTATCTGGATCTTTTTTTTGATTTAAAAATTTGAATGTATCAAATAGTAACTGAATTTTTTTTTTTATTTAAAAATCTGAATGTATCAAATAGTATCTGGATCTCTATTTTGATTTAAAAATCTGAATTTATCAAATAAAATCTGGATCTGTATTTTGATTTAAACAACTTGAATGTATCAAATAGTATCTGGATCTTTATTTCGATTTTAAAATTTGAATGTATGAAATAGTATCTGGATCTTTATTTCGATTTTAAAATTTGAATGTATCAAATAGTATCTGCATCTTTGTTTTGATTTAAGAATCTGAATGCATAAATTGTATCTGATCTCAATTTGGATTTAAAAAACTTGAATGTATCAAATAATATCTGAATCTTTATTTTGATTTAAAAACTTGAATGTATCAAATAGTATCTGGATCTTTATTTTTATTTAAAAATCTGAATGTATCAAATAGTATCAGTTTATTTTGATTTAAAAATCTGAATGTATCAAATAGTATCTGGATCTTTATTACGATTTTAAAATCTAAATGTATCAAATAATATCTGGATCTTTATTTTTGTTTAAGAATCTGAATGCATTAAATAGTATCTGGATCTCAATTTTGATTTAAAAAAACTTGAATGTATCAAATAATATCTGGATCTTTATTTTGATTTAAGAATCTGGATCCTTTAAATAGTATCTGGATCTCAATTTTGATTTAAAAACTTGAATGTACTATATAGTATATGGATCTTTATTTTAATTTAAAAATCTTAATGTCAAATAATGTCTGCGTGTTTTACTTAAAAATCTTAATGCATCAAATATTAGTCTTGTTCTAGGAAGTTGAGCATTTTCAGAATGGTGAACTATTAATAATTCTAACGTATTAATGAAGAGATGTCTGGGTCGATAATTTTGCTAGTCATTTCATTCAAAAAATCTTGAACCCTTGTATCACAGTACTTTTCTTAGGAAATCCAGATTCACTAAGGAATACAGTGATCATCTCAGCAGCTCATTTATTTACTAGTTTAGTTTGAAACTGTAATGTGATGCCTAGGTATAAATAGCATACTAACTATAGTTCCGTCCATTACATTCTTACAATAATTTCTTAATGCTTTATATTTTTTTCATTTTCAGCTGACTTACAGTGCATAAAACGCATTGTTAATGCTTTTTTTTAGTAAAATCCCTTGTCTTTGGAGGTCGATGGTTTAATCCTATGTCAACCATTCTAATGAGGTGAGGAGTGTTTTTGAGGTCAGATATTGGCATTTGCTACACAAGATTCGAACCGTGTTATTATGAATAAGTAAAGAAATGAGGCCAGAAAAGTGGCTTTTTGTAAAGTATTGGACAATCAATTTACATATGCATTCTTATTAATATAACACTCTTGAATAAATCTCATACAACTATACTTACCAGATTTTGTAAAGCTGTTTCAAAATTTTATTTTACTTATAATAAAGTCTTGAAAGAAAGTTATACAATCTTTGATCGAAATAAATTAAAGTATCCTAATATTCTTGTAATTTAATAATATGACTTGTTAATCAAATCTATTTTCTAAAGCTATAATATCTTCATGTTGTGTGAATTGCAATATCTTGTTAACACTGGGAAATTGTATATCATAATCTATTTTTATTTTCTGTTCATTTTACAGATACTTCAATTAGAAAATGCATTCTTAAAGATTAAAATGGATTACGATTTCACAAACATTACAATAAAAACCATACAAAACTGAAATGTTCGAAATGATGTTATATGAAAGGTTAATAATTAACTTTTAAAAATAATTAGACATAAAAATGTAATCTTCATTTACTCATCTGTCAATCTTCTTAAATTATGGTGTACCGTTTCAACATTATATCCTTACATGTTGAGCAAGGTATTATTTTGAACATGATGCAACGCTTATTGCTGTAAATATATAATTGAACAAGAAAAACAATATTACTTGCACTTATATATGTAATCTCTTAGTCTGATAGTAGTTTTATTATTTTTTATTTCCAGAGAAACATAGATTCTGTTAAAATGCCGAAGTTTGAGGAGAAAGTATTTTGTTGCAATATATGTGGAAAAGGATTTTCACATAAATATACATTAAAACAACATATCCGAATACACACTGAGGAGAAGCCATATACGTGTGAAATATGCAGTAAATCATTTTTGGAGAAAGGAAACTTAAAGATGCATATGCGGAGTCATACTGGAGAGAAACAATATTCTTGTGATATATGTGATAAGTCATATACAAGTAAACAGTATCTAACTTTTCATATGCAAATTCATACTGAAGAGAAGCCATATTCTTGTGATATATGTGATAAATCATATACAACGAAACAGAATCTAACTATTCATATTCAACGTCATACTGGAGAGAAGCAATATTCTTGTGATATATGTGACAAATCATATACAACTAAACAGAATCTTACTATCCATATTCGAAGTCATACTGGAGAAAAGCCATATTCTTGTTATGTGTGTGGGATGTCATTTGCAGAGCAGGCACTCATGAGAATACATATGAGAATACATACTGGAGAGAGGCCATATTCTTGTGACGTGTGTGGAATGTCATTTGCACAATTGGGAATCATGAAAAGACATATGAGAACACACACTGGAGAGAAGCCATATACTTGTGACGTGTGTGGGACATCATTTGCACAAAAGAAAACCATGAAAAGACATATAAGAACACACACTGGAGAAAAGCCATATCCTTGCGCTATATGTGGTAAATTCTATAATACTCAAGAGTATCTAACTATACATATTCGAAGTCATACTGGAGAGAAACCATATTCTTGTGAAATATGCAGCAAATCATTTTCCGAACGTGGGAAATTAACTATACATATGCAAAGTCATGATGTAGATAAACCATATAATTGTGAGGTGTGTGGGATTTCCTTTATACAGAAAGCATTTTTGAATAGACACATGAAAAAGCACACTGAGGAGAAACCATATTCTTGTGAAATATGCAATAAATCATTTTCCGAAAGTGGGAAATTAACTAAACATATGCAAAGTCATACTGGAGATAAACCATACGATTGTGAGGTGTGTCCGAGTTCCTTTACAAAGAAATCATCGTTGAATAGACACATGAAAATGCACACTGGGGAGAAGCCATATTCTTGTCAAGTTTGTGGTAAATCATTTTGGGAAAATAACAAATTAAATAAACATATCAAAACTCATACAGAAGAGAACTGAAATTTTAAGGATTTCTTTTAAACTCTTGTTAACTTCAAATACCCATAGCAATAGACACAACGCAAACCTATGCAGATAAACAATCCTGGGTTTCTGATCCTCCCATACTATTCACATTATGATAACATCCAACGATGCATGTAACTCCCCGTTTCTGCACTAAGATGTGCCAATGCACAAGTACCTCGATTATTAATGAATGCATAGAAAGACAAGAACATCAAAAGAAGAGGCGATCATGTAAATTAGTTGGAAAGATGTAGAAATTTTACACAGACTATCCAGTAGACTTCTCAATTATTTAACTAATGTATACAACAGCACAGAAGAACAGAATATGTGGAATTCTCCAAAATTGACAATTAGAATTGTGCCACTATTGTAAGCACTGGACTCTATCTGATGAGCTCCCAAAATACAAACCCAAAATGGTACACTAGCATCACAGAAGAAGAGCCAACGGAACAACTTCTATCATGAAACTGGCCAAATATATTGGACAAGAGTGTCGTACAGATGAGATAGAATGAAAAAATAAACAGATTACATTAAAGTGAAACAAAAATGTAAACAATGTTTAATAGCCGTCTTTTTCTATGTATCCATAAAATTGGGATATTAAACTTGAGATAATGATATAAAAAGAAGAAAAAGTACCCTTAATTTACAATAATGTTGGGATAAACAGTACTGGGAGAATAAGGATGACGAAATATTTCTTCTATACGACAGGAAAAAGGAATGTTTATTATTTATTATTATTATGTTCAATCTTTTTGTTAATGTAAAAGAAGCATTATACGTCTGTCTTTTTATTATTTTATTCTCTTTTTATGTGTACATACATACAATACTGTTTTGTTGTATCACAACTCATCAGTGCAGTTAGACTAACACCCCTTCCCTAGCCAAGGATTGAACCTACAATCATCACAATGTTGGGATAAACAGTACTGGGAGAAAAAGGATGATGAAATATTTCTTCTTTACGACGGGAAAAAGAAATGGAATACAGAGGCAGCTCATGCAACTAACTGTGGAACTACAGCATTCCCCACTTATTTATGTTCAATATTTTTGTTAATGGAAAAAAAATTATACGTCCGTCTTTTTATTATTTTATTCTCTTTTTATGAGATACATACATACATACAATACTGTTTCGTTGTATCACAACTCATCAGTGCAGTTAGACTAACACCCCTTCCCTAACCAAGGACTGAACCTACAATCATCACATTAATAGCCAACAGCCACCAGCCCATGGAACCAGTGCACACAAATAATCTCAACATATCTTTATTTTAAATAAAAAAAAACATCCACCGCTTTTCTAAAGAGCTGAAAGCTGTGAGATCAAGGTTTACGTCTTCTTAGTGCTTGCTGTTGTACACATGCACAAAATAGACTTGTCCTGCCTTGATAGAGTTCAAAATAGTCTTTGTAACCTCGTACGAGATTCCTTTTCTCTTCTCTGCAACATCTATCTCACAGAAGAGATGTTGCGAGTGTGTCTCTGATGTATCGTTATTTTCATGGAAAGTGTTTGCCTGAGCTTCAGTCTATGGTCCCTCCTCGCCAAACTTTCACAAGGATCTATCCCAACTATCATCCATGGACCCAAGTTAATCTTGTCAGCATCAGACAAAGCCAAACTCTTTGCCAAGAACTTTGCAGCTAATTCTACCTTTTGCGACCAAGACCACCAACCCCCAATATTTCTTTCTGTATCAGAAAACATACTATGTGATATACAAATATCTGTACATGATGTTGCCAGGCTAATCAATAACCTTGATTCCAGTAAAGCAACCTGCCTCGATGGTATTCCAATTATAGTACTCAAAAAACTTCAACCGGAACTTGCACCCCATACTTACAAAACTGTTTAAACATTATCTTAAGGAGAATGGCTTCCCATCACCTTGGAAAATCTTATCAGTATGCCCTGTATTAAAAATTTAGATGATCGGTCATCTCCCTCTGAGTACAGGCCAATAAGTCTCCTGTGCATCATGAGTAAGTTGTTGGAACCTGTAGTAGAGAAGTAATCAACCATCTCAGCAAAAATAACCTTCATAGTGACACACAATATGGTTTCTGTTCTGCTAGATCTACAGCAGATGGGCTTACAGTGATATCTCATAGGATTAGCGAATCTCTCGACAGAGGCAACCTTTCTAGGGCAATTGTTCTTGACATATCAAATGCCTTCGATATGGTATGCATAAAGGTTTACTTCACAAGATCTCCAGCTATGGTATAGCTTGAAATGTCTTCTCAATTATTAAATCATTTCTCTCTGCTAGGTTCATAAGAGTAGTAGTTGATGAGCAGAAATCAGAAGCTCTCAGTATTAATGTCGGAGTCCCGCGGCTTTATCCTGGGCCCAACTCTCTTCCTGATCTACATAATTGATCTTCCAAATCACATCCTTACATCATCTGTAGACATGCTGATGACACTACCATCTATGGTAGCACATCTAAGACTGTAAACAACTACGTTCTCTCCGATTCCCTTTCCTCTTATCTTGAGCATGTGATACAATGGGGAAAGAGGTGACTGGTTAGTTTTAATGCATCTAAAACCAATCTTCTATCTTTACATCATTAACGCTCTGATCTCCATCTGGCATCAATTGAAATGAATGGCTCTTATGTTGAGGAGGCCTCATGTTTTGACAAGCTTCTGGGGTTTACCTTTACTCCAGATCTAAAACAGAACACGTACATCAAATCTGTTGCCAATCTGTTTGGAAAAATGGTCGATTCCTTCTATTGATCCAGTAGATATCTCATTGCTGATGCAATTCTCTACCTATATAAGAGCCAGGTACGTTCAAGGATGGAATACTGTTGTCACATCTGGGCAGGAGCTGCTAGAAAGGACTTGTCCTGCCTTGAAAGAGTTCAAAATAGTCTTTGTAGCCTCGTAGGAGATGTCCTTTTCTCTTCCCTGCAACCTCTTTCTCACAGAAAAGATGTTGTGAGTTTGTCTCTGCTTTATTGTTATTTTCATGGCAAGTGCTCGACTGAGCTTCAATCTATGGTCCCCCCTTGCCAAACTTTCACAAGAAACACTCATCTTAGACATAAACAAGTTCTTGATGAGCTGTTCCACTTAAGTTAACAAATTTACTTAATTTCTATTACTAACGATTACTATATTGTCCAATCGACTAATGTACACTCTTTAACCCTTATCCTCGAGTGGCTTCTGATACAAGACTTTATTTTGATTTAAAAATTTGAATGTATCAAATAGTATCTGGATCTTTATTTGGATTTAAGCATTTGAATGTATCAAAACATATCTGGATTTTTATTTTGATTTAAAAAACTTGAATGTATCAAATAGTATCTGGATCTTTATTTTGATTTAAAAAACTTGAATGTATCAAATAATATCTGAATCTTTATTTTGATTTAAAAATCTGAATGTATCAAATAATATATGGATCTTTATTTTTAGTAAAGAATTTGAATGTATCAAATAATATCTCGATCTTAATTTTGATTTAAAAATCTGAATGTATCAAATAGTATCTTGATCTTTATTTTGATTTAAAAAACTTTAATGTATCAAATAGTATCTGGATCTTTATTTTGATTCACACAACTTGAATGTATCAAATAGTATCTGGACCTTTATTTTGATTTAAAAAACCTGAATGTATCAAATAGTATCTGGATCTTTATTTTGATTTAAAAAACCTGAATGTATAAAATAGTATCTGGATCTTTATTTTGATTTAAAAATCTAAATGTATTAAATAGTATCTGGATGTTTATTTTGATTTAAAAAATCTGAATGCATTAAATAATATCTGGATCTTTATTTTGATTTAAAAAATCTGAATGCATTAAATAATATCTGGATCTTTATTTTGATTTAAAAAATCTGAATGTATCAAATAGTATCTGGATGTTTATTTTGATTTAAAAATCTGAATGTATCAAATAGTATCTGGATCTTTATTTTGATTTTAAAAATCTGAATGTATCAAATAGTATCTGGATCTTTATTTTGATTAAAAAAACTTGAAGCTATCAAATAGTATCTGGATCTTTATTTTGATTTAAAAATCTGATTGTATCAAATAGTATCTGGATCTTTATTTTTATTTAAAAATCTGAATGTATCAAATAGTATCCGTATCTTTATTTTGATTTAAAAATCTGAATGTATCAAATAGTATCTGGATCTTTATTTTTATTTAAAAATCTGAATGTATCAAATAGTATCTGGATCTTTATTTTGATATAAAAAACCTGAATGTATCAATTAGTATCTCGATCTGTATATTTAATTTAAAAATCTGAATGTATCAAATAGTATCTTGATCTTTATTTTGATTTAAAAATCTGAATGTATCAAATAGTATCTTGATCTTTATTTGATTTAAAAAACTTGAATGTATCAAAGAGTATCTGGATCTTTATTTTGATTTAAACAACTTGACTGTATCAAATAGTATCTGGATTTGTATTTTTATTTAAAAATATGAATGTATCAGATAGTATCTGGATCTTTATTTTGACTTAAAAATCTGATTGTATAAAATAGTATCTGGATCTTTATTTTGATTTTAAAATCTGAATGTATCAAATAGTATCTGGATCTTTATTTTGATTTAAAAAACTGAATGTATCAAATAGTATATGGATCTTTATTTTGATTTAAAAATCTGACTGTATCAAATAGTATCTTGATCTTTATTTTGATTTAAAAAACTGAATGTATCAAATATTATCTGGATCTTTATTTAGATATATAAAAATTTCAATGTATTAAATAATATCTGGATGTTTATTTTGATTTAAATATTTGAATATATCAAATAGTATCTGGATCTTTATTTTGATTTAAAAATTTGAATGTATCAAAGAGTATCTGGATCTTTTTTTGATTCAAAAAAACTTGAATGTATCAAATAGTATCTTGATCTTTATTTTGATTTAAAAATCTGAATGTATCAAATAATATCTGGATCTTTATTTTGATTTAAAAATCTTATTGTATCAAATAGTATCTGGATCTTCATTATGATTTAAAAATCTGAATGTCTCAAATAGTATCTGGATCTGTATTTTGATTTAAAAATGTGATTGTATCTGGATCTTTATTTTATTGAAAAATCTGAATGTATCAAATATTATCTGGGATCTTTATTTTGATTAAAAAATTTGAATGTCTCAAATAGTATCTGGATCTTTTTTTTTTATATAAAAAACTTGAATGTATCAAATAGTATCTGGATCTTTATATTTAATTTAAAAATCTGACTGTATCAAATAGTATCTGGATCTTTATTTTGATATAAAAATCTGAATGTAGCAAATAGTATCTGGATCTTTATTTTGATTTAAAAATCTGAATGTATCAAATAGTATCTGGATCTTTATTTTGATTTAAAAATTTGCATGTATCAAATAGTATCTGGATCTTTATTTTGATTTAAAAATCTGAATGTATCAAATAGTATCTGGATCTTTATTTTGATTTAAAAATCTGAATGTATCAAATAGTATCTGGATCTATATTTTGATTTAAAACACCTGAATGTATCAAATATCTGGATCTATTTTTTGATTTAAAAATCTGAATGTATCAAATAGTATCTGGATCTTTATTTCGATTTAAAAATCTGAATGTATCAAATAGTATCTGGATCTTTATTTCGATTTAAAAATCTTAATGTATCAAATAGTATCTGGATCTTTATTTTGATTTAAAAATCTTAATGTATCAAATAGTATCTGGATCTTTATTTTGATTTAAAAATCTGAATGTATCAAATAGTATCTTGATCTTTATTTCGATTTAAAAATCTGAATGTATCAAATAGTATCTGGATCTTTATTTTGATTTAAAAATCTGAATGTATCTAATATTATCTGGATTTTTATTTTGATTTAAAAAACTTGAATGTATCAAATAGTATCTGGATCTTTTTTTGATTTAAAAATCTGAATGTATCAAATAGTATCTGGATCTCTATTTTGATTTAAAAATTTGATTGTATCTGGATCTTTATTTTGATTTAAAAATCTGAATGTATCTAATAGTATCTTGATCTTTATTTTGATTTAAAAATCTGAATGTATCAAATATTATCTGGATCTTTATTTTAATTAAAAAATATGAATGTATAAAATAGTATCTGGATGTTTATTTTGATTTAAAAAACTTGAACGTATCAAATAGTATCTGGATCTTTATTTTGATTTAAAAATCTGAATGTATCAAAAAGTATCTTTATCTTTATTTTGATTTAAAAATCTGATTGTAGCAAATAGTATCTGGATCTTTATTTTGATTTAAAAAACTGAATGTATCAAATAGTATCTGGATCTTTATTTTGATTTAAAAATCTAAATGTATCAAATAGTATCTGGATCTTTATTTTGATTTAAAAATCTGAATGTATCAAATAGTATCTGGATCTTTATTTTGATTTAAAAATTTGAATGTATCAAATAGTATCTGGATCTATATTTTGATTTAAAAAACTGAATGTATCAAATAGTATCTGGATCTTTATTTTGATTTAAAAAACTGAATGTATCAAATAGTATCTGGATCTTTTTTTTGATTAAATAATCTGAATGCATCAAATAGTAACTGGATCTTTATTTTGATTTAAAAATCTGAATGTATCTAATAGTATCTGGATCTTTATTTTTATTTAAAAAACTTGAATGTATCAAATAGTATCTGGATCTTTACTTTAATTTAAAATTCTTAATGTATCAAATGTTATCTGGATCTTTATTTTCATTTAAAAATCTGAATGTATCACATAGTATCTGGATCTCAATTTTGATTTAAAAATCTGAATGTATAAAATAGTATCTGGATCTTTATTTTTATTTAAAAATCTGAATGTATCAAATAGTATCTGGATCTTTATTTTTATTTAAAAATTTTAATGTATCAAATAGTATCTGGATCTTTTTTTTTTATTTAAAAAAACTTGAATGTATAAAATAGTATCTGGATCTTTATTGTGGTTAAAAAAAACTTGAATGTATAAATAGTATCTGGATCTTTATTTTGATTTAAAAATCTGATTGTATCAAATAGTATCTGGATCTTTATTTTGATTTAAAAATCTGAATGTATCTAATAGTATCTGGATCTTTATTTTGATTTAAAAATCTGAATGTATTAAATATTATCTGGATCTTTATTTTGATTTAAAAAACTCTAATGTATCAAATAGTATCTGGATCTTTACTTTAATTTAAAATTCTGAATGTATCAAATATTATCTGGATCTTTATTTTGATTTAAAAATCTGATTGTATCAAATAGTATCTGGATCTCAATTTTGATTTAAAGATCTGAATGTATCTAATATTATCTGGATCTTTATTTTGATTTAAAAATATGAATGTATCAAATAGTATCTGGATCTTTATTTTGATTTAAAAACTTGAATGTGTCACATAGTATATTGATCTTTACTTTAATTTAAAATTCTGAATGTATCTAAATAGTATCTGGGTCTTTATTTTGATTTTAAAATCTGATTGTATCAAATAGTATCTGGATCTTTTTTTTTATTCAAAAAAACTTGAATGTATCAAATAGTATCTGGATCTTTATTGTGGTTAAAAAAAACTTGAATGTATCAAATAGTATCTGGATCTTTATTTTTATTTAAAAATCTGAATGTATCAAAAAGTATCTGGATCTTTATTTTTATTTAAAAATCTGAATGTATCAAATAGTATCTGGATCTATATTTTGATTTAAAAAACCTGAATGTATCAAATATCTGGATCTATTTTTTGATTTAAAAATCTGAATGTATCAAATAGTATCTTGATCTTTATTTTGATTTAAAAATCTGAATGTATCAAATAGTATCTGGATCTTTATGTTGATTTAAAAATCTGAATGTATCAAATAGTATCTGGATCTATTTTTTTATTTAAAAATCTGAATGTATCAAATAGTAACTGGATCTTTATTTTGATTTAAAAATCTGAGTGTATCAAATAGTATCTTGTTCTTTATTTCGATTTTAAAATTTGAATGTATCAAATAGTATCTGGATCTTTATTTTGATTTTAGAATCTGAATGCATAAATTGTATCTGATCTCAATTTTGATTTAAAAAACTTGAATGTATCAAATAATATCTGGATCTTTATTTTGATTTAAAAACTTGAATGTATCAAATAATATCTGGATCTTTATTTTGATTTAAGAATCTGAATCCTTTAAATAGTATCTGGATGACAATTTGCAGTTAAAAACTTGAATGTACCATATAGTATCTGTATCTTTGTTTTGAATTATTCTGAATGTATCAAATAATGTCTGTGTTTTTGATTTAAAAATCTGAATGCATCAAATATTAGTCTTGTTCTAGGAAGTTAAGCATTTTCAGAATGGTGAACTATTAATAATTTTAACGTATTAATGGAGAGATGTCTGGGTCGATAATTTTCTAGTCAGTTCATTCAAAAAATCTGGAACCCTTGTATCACAGTACTTTTCTCAGGAAATCCAGATTCACTAAGGAGTACAGTGATCATCTCAGCAGCTCATTTATTTACTAGTTTAGGCAGGGCAGGCAATTCAGCTGTGGAAATGACCTGGTTCAGATTGAATGATGGGCGATTATTAATTGCTCATTATTTACCACACACTTGGAGATTTTCCAGAAATTAAAAGTTCCTAACTTCTTTGATGTAATGTGATGCCTAGGTATAAATAGCATACTAACTATAGTTCCGTCCATTACATTCTTACAATAATTTCTTAATGCTTTATATTATTTTCATTTTCAGCTGACTTACAGTGCATAAAACGCATTGTTAATGCTTTTTTTAGTAAAATCCCTTGTCTTTGGAGGTCGATGGTTTAATCCTATGTCAACCATTCTAATGAGGTGAGGAGTGTTTTTGAGGTCAGATATTGGCATTTGCTACACAAGATTCGAACCGTGTTATTATGAATAAGTAAAGAAATGAGGCCAGAAAAGTGGCTTTTTGTAATGTATTGGACAATCAATTTACATATGCATTCTTATTAATATAACACTCTTGAATAAATCTCATACAACTATACTTACCAGATTTTGTAAAGCTGTTTCCAAATTTTATTTTACTTATAATAAAGTCTTGAAAGAAAGTTATACAATCTTTGATCGAAATAAATTAAAGTATCCTAATATTCTTGTAATTTAATAATATGACTTGTTAATCAAATCTATTTTCTAAAGCTATAATATCTTCATGTTGTGTGAATTGCAATATCTTGTTAACACTGGGAAATTGTATATCATAATCTATTTTTATTTTCTGTTCATTTTACAGATACTTCAATTAGAAAATGCATTCTTAAAGATTAAAATGGATTACGATTTCACAAACATTACAATAAAAACCATACAAAACTGAAATGTTCAAAATGATGTTATATGAAAGGTTAATAATTAACTTTTAAAAATAATTAGACATAAAAATGTAATCTTCATTTACTCATCTGTCAATCTTCTTAAATTATGGTGTACCGTTTCAACATTATATCCTTACATGTTGAGCAAGGTATTATTTTGAACATGATGCAACGCTTATTGCTGTAAATATATAATTGAACAAGAAAAACTATTACTTGCACTTATATATGTAATCTCTTAGTCTGATAGTAGTTGTATTATTTTTTATTTCCAGAGAAACATAGATTCTGTTAAAATGCCGAAGTTTGAGGAGAAAGTATTTTGTTGCAATATATGTGGAAAAGGATTTTCACATAAATATACATTAAAACAACATATCCGAATACACACTGAGGAGAAGCAATATACGTGTGAAATATGCAGTAAATCATTTTTGGAGAAAGGAAACTTAAAGATACATCTGCGGAGTCATACTGGAGAGAAGCAATATTCTTGTGATATATGTGATAAGTCATATACAAGTAAACAGTATCTAACTTTTCATATGCAAAGTCATACTGAAGAGAAGCCATATTCTTGTGATATATGTGATAAATCATATACAACGAAACAGAATCTAACTATTCATATTCAACGTCATACTGGAGAGAAGCAATATTCTTGTGATATATGTGACAAATCATATACAACTAAACAGAATCTTACTATCCATATTCGAAGTCATACTGGAGAAAAGCCATATTCTTGTTATGTGTGTGGGATGTCATTTGCAGAGCAGGCACTCATGAGAATACATATGAGAATACATACTGGAGAGAGGCCATATTCTTGTGACGTGTGTGGAATGTCATTTGCACAATTGGGAATCATGAAAAGACATATGAGAACACACACTGGAGAGAAACCATATACTTGTGACGTGTGTGGGACATCATTTGCACAAAAGAAAACCATGAAAAAACATATAAGAACACACACTGGAGAAAAGCCATATCCTTGCGCTATATGTGGTAAATTCTATAATACTCAAGAGTATCTAACTATACATATTCGAAGTCATACTGGAGAGAAACCATATTCTTGTGAAATATGCAGCAAATCATTTTCCGAACGTGGGAAATTAACTATACATATGCAAAGTCATGATGTAGATAAACCATATAATTGTGAGGTGTGTGGGATTTCCTTTATACAGAAAGCATTTTTGAATAGACACATGAAAAAGCACACTGAGGAGAAACCATATTCTTGTGAAATATGCAATAAATCATTTTCCGAAAGTGGGAAATTAACTAAACATATGCAAAGCCATACTGGAGATAAACCATACGAATGTGAGGTGTGTCCGAGTTCCTTTACAAAGAAATCATCGTTGAATAGACACATGAAAATGCACACTGGGGAGAAGCCGTATTCTTGTAAAGTTTGTGGTAAATCATTTTGGGAAAATAACAAATTAAATAAACATATCAAAACTCATACAGAAGAGAACTGAAATTTTAAGGATTTCTTTTAAACTCTTGTTAACTTCAAATACCCATAGCAATAGACACAACGCAAACCTATGCAGATAAACTATCCTGGGTTTCTGATCTTCCCATACTATTCACATTATGATAACATCCAACGATGCATGTAACTCCCCGTTTCTGCACTAAGATGTGCCAATGCACAAGTACCTCGATTATTAATGGATGCATAGAAAGACAAGAACATCAAAAGAAGAGGCGATCATGTAAATTAGTTGGAAAGATGTAGAAATTTTACACAGACTATCCAGTAGACATCTCAATTATTTAACTAATGTATACAACAGCACAGAAGAACAGAATATGTGGAATTCTCCAAAATTGACAATTAGAATTGTGCCACTAATCTAAGCACTGGACTCTATCTGATGAGCTCCCAAAATACAAACTCAAAATGGTACACTAGCATCACAGAAGAAGAGCCAACGGAACAACTTCTATGATGAAACTGGCCAAATATATTGGACAAGAGTGTCGTACAGATGAGATAGAATGAAAAAAAAAACAGATTACATTAAAGTGAAACAAAAATGTAAACCATGTTTAATAGTCGTCTTTTTCTATGTATCCATAAAATTGGGATATTAAACTTGAGATAATGATATAAAAAGAAGAAAAAGTACCCTTAATTTACAATAATGTTGGGATAAACAGTACTGGGAGAATAAGGATGACGAAATATTTCTTCTATACGACAGGAAAAAGGAATGTTTATTATTTATTATTATTATGTTCAATCTTTTTGTTAATGTAAAAGAAGCATTATACGTCTGTCTTTTTATTATTTTATTCTCTTTTTATGTGTACATACATACAATACTGTTTCGTTGTATCACAACTCATCAGTGCAGTTAGACTAACACCCCTTCCCTAGCCAAGGATTGAACCTACAATCATCACAATGTTGGGATAAACAGTACTGGGAGAAAAAGGATGATGAAATATTTCTTCTTTACGACGGGAAAAAGAAATGGAATACAGAGGCAGCTCATGCAACTAACTGTGGAACTACAGCATTCTCCACTTATTTATGTTCAATATTTTTGTTAATGGAAAAAAAATTATACGTCCGTCTTTTTATTATTTTATTCTCTTTTTATGGGATACATACATACAATACTGTTTTGTTGTATCACAACTCATCAGTGCAGTTAGACTAACACCCCTTCCATAGCCAAGGACTGAACCTACAATCATCACATTAATAGCCAACAGCCACCAGCCCATGGAACCAGTGCACACAAATAATCTCAACAAATCTTTATTTTAAATAAAAAAAAAACATCCACCGCTTTTCTATAGAGATGAAAGCTGTGAGATCAAGGTTTACGTCCTCTTAGTGCTTGCTGTTGTACACATGCACAAAATAGAAGCTGCTAGAAAGGACTTGTTCTGCCTTGATAGAGTTCAAAATAGACTTCGTATCCTCGTAGGAGATTCCTTTTCTCTTCTCTGCAACGTCTATCTCACAGAAGAGATGTTGCGAGTGTGTCTCTGATTTATCGTTATTTTCATGGAAAGTGTTTGCCTGAGCTTCAGTCTATGGTCCCCCCTCACCAAACTTTCACAAGAAACACTCGTCTAGCTGAAAACACTATCAATAATTCCCCCCACTCTTTATCTGTGCCTAAACCTAAACATAGATTCCATGAACAAAGCTTCTTTCTTAGAACTGCACGCCTGTGGAATTGTCTTCCATTTTCCTGCTTTCCAGCTGACTACAATATGGTTGTCTTCAAGTCTAACGTAAACAAGTTCTTGATTAGCCGTTCCACTTGTTAACAAATTTACCGAATTTCCATTACTAACTATTACTATATTGTCCAATTTTTACTGTAAACTCTTTAACTCTTATCCTCGAGTGGCCTCTTGGCCTTGATAATGTGGTGATGCCTACGTAAAAAAAAACGCTAAAAAAGCTGATGGAGAAATGTTGCTTCTCACAGCAACAGGTTTTGTTTTTTGATTATGCGTTTGTTATGTTTATTATTAGTTGACAAAACACCACTAAGATTAACTGTTTTATTTACAAACAAGGTTTTTCAATAAAAAAAAATGAGTTTGTAAGGAAATGGGCTTTTAAACAAAACTATTTGCTTTTTGGTGTTTCTGTATTATAACAAAAGAAATACTGAATTTCAAGTAAAAGCTGGAATGTAATTGTTACGTTTTAAATAGTAACATATCCAAAAATTACGAAAATCGTTAATGTAAAAGAAATTATTTTTCGTGAAAAAAGTCTCTATAAGGATAAAACAGTTTGATAAAGTTACATCCTGAGTCTGACATATTGGGTCACGTGGTTAAGCAAAAGGGTAAGTAACTCAGTTGAAACAATTTGTAGCAGAATTTATTAAGAAACCACGGAGTTAAACATTATATATATATATATATATATATATATATATATATATATATATATAATTTGTGATGTTATGCAAAGTCATGATGTAGATAAACCATATAATTGTGAGGTGTGTGGGATTTCCTTTATACAGAAAGCATTTTTGAATAGACACATGAAAAAGCACACTGAGGAGAAACCATATTCTTGTGAAATATGCAATAAATCATTTTCCGAAAGTGGGAAATTAACTAAACATATGCAAAGTCATACTGGAGATAAACCATACGAATGTGAGGTGTGTCCGAGTTCCTTTACAAAGAAATCATCGTTGAATAGACACATGAAAAAGCACACTGGGGAGAAGCCATATTCTTGTCAAGTTTGTGGTAAATCATTTTGGGAAAATAACAAATTAAATAAACATATCAAAACTCATACAGAAGAGAACTGAAATTTTAAGGATTTCTTTTAAACTCTTGTCAACTTCAAATACCCATAGCAATGGACACAAACGCAAACCTATGCAGATAAACAATCCTGGGTTTCTGATCTTCCCATACTATTCACATTATGATAACATCCAACGATGCATGTAACTCCCCGTTTCTGCACTAAGATGTGCCAATGCACAAGTACCTCGATTATTAATGGATGCATAGAAAGACAAGAACATCAAAAGAAGAGGCGATCATGTAAATTAGTTGGAAAGATGTAGAAATTTTACACAGACTATCCAGTAGACATCTCAATTATTTAACTAATGTATACAACAGCACAGAAGAACAGAATATGTGGAATTCTCCAAAATTGACAATTAGAATTGTGCCACTAATCTAAGCACTGGACTCTATCTGATGAGCTCCCAAAATACAAACTCAAAATGGTACACTAGCATCACAGAAGAAGAGCCAACGGAACAACTTCTATGATGAAACTGGCCAAATATATTGGACAAGAGTGTCGTACAGATGAGATAGAATGAAAAAAAAAAACAGATTACATTAAAGTGAAACAAAAATGTAAACCATGTTTAATAGTCGTCTTTTTCTATGTATCCATAAAATTGGGATATTAAACTTGAGATAATGATATAAAAAGAAGAAAAAGTACCCTTAATTTACAATAATGTTGGGATAAACAGTACTGGGAGAATAAGGATGACGAAATATTTCTTCTATACGACAGGAAAAAGGAATGTTTATTATTTATTATTATTATGTTCAATCTTTTTGTTAATGTAAAAGAAGCATTATACGTCTGTCTTTTTATTATTTTATTCTCTTTTTATGTGTACATACATACAATACTGTTTTGTTGTATCACAACTCATCAGTGCAGTTAGACTAACACCCCTTCCCTAGCCAAGGATTGAACCTACAATCATCACAATGTTGGGATAAACAGTACTGGGAGAAAAAGGATGATGAAATATTTCTTCTTTACGACGGGAAAAAGAAATGGAAAACAGAGGCAGCTCATGCAACTAACTGTGGAACTACAGCATTCTCCACTTATTTATGTTCAATATTTTTGTTAATGGAAAAAAAAAATTATACGTCCGTCTTTTTATTATTTTATTCTCTTTTTATGGGATACATACATACAATACTGTTTTGTTGTATCACAACTCATCAGTGCAGTTAGACTAACACCCCTTCCATAGCCAAGGACTGAACCTACAATCATCACATTAATAGCCAACAGCCACCAGCCCATGGAACCAGTGCACACAAATAATCTCAACAAATCTTTATTTTAAATAAAAAAAAAACATCCACCGCTTTTCTATAGAGATGAAAGCTGTGAGATCAAGGTTTACGTCCTCTTAGTGCTTGCTGTTGTACACATGCACAAAATAGAAGCTGCTAGAAGGACTTGTTCTGCCTTGATAGAGTTCAAAATAGACTTCGTATCCTCGTAGGAGATTCCTTTTCTCTTCTCTGCAACGTCTATCTCACAGAAGAGATGTTGCGAGTGTGTCTCTGATTTATCGTTATTTTCATGGAAAGTGTTTGCCTGAGCTTCAGTCTATGGTCCCCCCTCACCAAACTTTCACAAGAAACACTCGTCTAGCTGAAAACACTATCAATAATTCCCCCCACTCTTTATCTGTGCCTAAACCTAAACATAGATTCCATGAACAAAGCTTCTTTCTTAGAACTGCACGCCTGTGGAATTGTCTTCCATTTTCCTGCTTTCCAGCTGACTACAATATGGTTGTCTTCAAGTCTAACGTAAACAAGTTCTTGATTAGCCGTTCCACTTGTTAACAAATTTACCGAATTTCCATTACTAACTATTACTATATTGTCCAATTTTTACTGTAAACTCTTTAACTCTTATCCTCGAGTGGCCTCTTGGCCTTGATAATGTGGTGATGCCTACGTAAAAAAAAACGCTAAAAAAGCTGATGGAGAAATGTTGCTTCTCACATTATGCGTTTGTTATGTTTATTATTAGTTGACAAAACACCACTAAGATTAACTGTTTTATTTACAAACAAGGTTTTTCAATAAAAAAAAAATGAGTTTGTAAGGAAATGGGCTTTTAAACAAAACTATTTGCTTTTTGGTGTTTCTGTATTATAACAAAAGAAATACTGAATTTCAAGTAAAAGCTGGAATGTAATTGTTACGTTTTAAATAGTAACATATCCAAAAATTACGAAAATCGTTAATGTAAAAGAAATTATTTTTCGTGAAAAAAGTCTCTATAAGGATAAAACAGTTTGATAAAGTTACATCCTGAGTCTGACATATTGGGTCACGTGGTTAAGCAAAAGGGTAAGTAACTCAGTTGAAACAATTTGTAGCAGAATTTATTAAGAAACCACGGAGTTAAACATTATATATATATATATATATATATATATATATATATATATATATATATATATATATATATATATATATATATATATATATATTTGTGATGTTTTCAAAATTAACTTTAGAACTGTTGTTATAACTGTCCGAAATTACTTTACCAATATTGGCATAAGATTTCCGAAAAGTTGAAAACTTAATTACCTCCCCTGTTAACTCTCTAATTCAAATCCGTATATTTTGAAGCAGAATCCCTAGATTTTACAAATATCTTTTTTCATGAATAACTATTTTTCTACTTGGACTATCAATAAAAATTCTGAGCTTTACTAATAGTCGTAAATTCTCGTAGTGTTTCTTGTTCTTTCCATCGACAGATCCGGCTTAATCATTAAATAATTGGTAATTTAGTAATCATGGTTATGTCACGCCCTACTTAGCAAAACAAGGTTAAATAATCTGGAAATTGAACAATTATAGACACACAAAAAACGTCTAAGGGCAAATAAGTTGGGTGACTTTAATAGAATTTCAATCATTGAACACATGCCTCATTATAACAAAGGGAAAAGTCGTATTTAAATTAATAAATTTGCATTTTGTGGTTGTAATAAATACAAACTATTTTTGTGGTGTAAACAAATAAATCTGCTGATTGAGCTATTACTTGAAGATTTGCTGCAATAATGAAGAGATGCAGTATGCACCCAACTCATTATCATTATACAAATTGGTGGCAGCCGACCGTGAGATAAAACATGCACATCCTTCTGAAACATACAAATCGGCGGTTATCGCACACAGCTGTAAGAGAAAACATGTCTGCCCTGACTGAGGACAATTTACCCAGCTTTATTTATTTAATTATTATTAAAAATAACAGAAATATATTTCGAATTTTAATATTAGCAATGGAAAAATTACATTCATAAAAATGCATTATAATGAGAAGGTATTTTCGTTTACAAGAATATACCAGGGAAGGGCAAATATTTGCATTATGTAAAAAAAAAAAAAAAAAAAAAAAAAAAAAAAAAACGGTCATATAAGTTTGCTGATGAGAGAAATGATAAATCTGGGGTGAAATCAAAACCCACCATCAATGAATTATCAACACAGAAGAGTTATACTAAATTTTTAATGACAATTAACAATCAGTAATTATCGATTCATAAGTCGTGTAGAGGTTTGAAATACAACTATATGTATAACTTTTATTGACGGAAGGGTTAGGAATAGAAGTGCCTAAATATTTATCTTTTTATTATAGAGGAAGCAACTAAGGGGAAAAACTCATACTATGACACCCCTCTTTTCCTAAAGCAACAGAACAGTCAAAACAAAAGAACTACGACACATTAGGACGTAACCTGGTTGTCCAACTAAGAACTGTTCCCATCATAAACTTTTAAGATGCTCTTTTTATTCTTTGAGCTCAATGATGGGTGTTGGGTATTTCGTGGGGTATATCTGGAGCAGGTCTGCCATTAGTTGCGGTGGGACTGGTTTGTTCTATGTGTGTGTGATCTGTTGCTATGCCGACTGCTGATCCTCAATTGGATTCTGGGGATATCATGGCTGAGGATGCAGATGCTTCTAGGTTCAGCCTTGTTGCAGACTTATCTTCCTCAGTTGCTTGCGGTTTCAGTGAAGCGACTTTCCTGATAAAGACTGCATCATGTATGATCTGGGTTCAACTGTGTGGATCAGTGCCAGGGACCATTTACTGAAATCTGGGTCATGTACACGAACAGGTCCTTTTATTTCTGGTCGTGTTAAGACTTTTGCCATTATTGCCATCGTTACTGACGAGTTACTGTCTTTTCTTTTTGGGTCGAATTGTTGGGACACTTTACTTATAAGTTTCTTACAAGCTTTCGATCCAATAGTAATTCGCCAGGTGATGGAATTACATGGCCGAGAGAAGTTGACTGTAAACAGCAATACGATGTCTAAATCGCGACCACTTGAGGCAGCCGTTGTAATAGCAGATTATATGGCTTGCACTCAGTACATTGCTAGACCATTTGATTGAGGGTAAGTAGGAGATGATGTATAGTTTTCAAATCTCCATTATCTTGCACATTACTTGAGCAGGCTATAGCTAAAGTGAGGACCATTGTCACTGAAGACTCTCTGGAATCCCTTGTTCTCTGAATATTTGTTTAGTCGGTTTTATTATTTCCTGATTGGAGAATGCCTTTAATTTTTTCACAAAGGGGAACTTGGATTAGTAGTCCACCATTAATATGTAATTGTGACCTTCACTATGGAAAACGTCAGTGGCTACTTTTTGCTATGGCATCACAGGAATCTCATGTGGCATCAGGGTTTTGTACTCTGTGGAGTTTTGTGCTGTTGACATTGTTGCATGACACGATGTTTTTATTAATGGTGTGCCAAAAGACAACTTTTGCTCGGAGCTTACATTTTCCCATTCCCTGATGATCAAAATGGATTTTTGTAGACTTTCCTACTGCAGCTCTTTGGATATGATTATCTGACCACCTTTCATTAAAATATTATTTCCGATGGCCAGCTCATCCCGATATGAACAATATGGCTGCAAGTTTTTGCTGATTTCTCTGGATGTATTGAGCCAACTGTGCAGGATAGTTTCATTAAGCTCACAAAATAGGATTACTTCTGATATGAATGTTCGAAAACTGTCCCATTAAGTCATGTTCGATGAAGAGAAATATTTGGGGATTCATTATGCGTTGTATTTATCTTTATTAATACAAACGAGTTGTCAGAAGATGCCGGTGGATAGAGAACTAAAGATGAGCAGAGTTCATGACATGTTAGAAAAGTTATAAAAGACTTGCAAATTCTCTGCCAGCCTCGGTTACCCGAGTGTGTTTTTTTAACAAGTCTATTATTTTTATTGTTTGAGATTACTATCCATTCAACATTTTGAATATTGAAATCTCCACAGACATTAATGTTGGCTGGTGAATGAGCAGAGATGGTATGATCAGTTTGTTTATCGATACTCTCAAAGATAATTACCACGGGCAAATATATATACTATATAAAAACACATCTACACAGTAAGACACAGTCAATCAACCGAGAACGACATCAGTCTATATAAAAACATATATGATATTAACAAATATATACTCAATAATCAAAACAATGAAAAGAATATGCTGTTGTCACAGCTCTAGTGATGACACCACACACTACAACAGATCTGAGGGGAAACGAATAAGCACATATCTAAGAAAATGGCTAAAACTTTAAAGGATGACCTCCAGTTTCTAGTGGAATGGGGGACAAAAATGGATGGTCACGTTCAATGCTGTCAAGACTAAGCTTATTTCCTTTAAGAAACCGCCTCAACCTCTGATTGCTATGACTTATGACACACTACCTGAAAGTAATTTGTTCAAACTTCTAGATTTAACATTCACACGCAACATGAATTGGAACAAATAAATTGAGAGCCTTGCCAAGGCTGCTGCAAAGAAGCCGGGCTCTCTCTGTAACCGAGTTTGGATGCGTATACGACAGGAACAGCAACAGCAGCTAATGTATGCAATCTATGCAGAGGGCAAGTATATATACTATGCTGTAAGCGCTACTCTAAAACACATCTACGGATGTTTTATGTTTTCATTGTCCTTGCCGCAGGGGAATGTGTCCTTAATGTAGGTGCATATTTCATGTCTATGATGATCTTGAGGATCCGATTTGTACATGAAGTTAGCATAGTTCAGCAGTGGGTAGCAAAAGTATTTGGTACATTGTTTTATTCTTTTTTCTCAGAAAATCTCAAGTTAATGTGAATGAAATTGACACTCAAGCTTTTTTTTATTATTACATTTTCACCTCATACAAGGCACATTGTCACTTTGGTGTAGAGGGCTACTAATAGGGGCAACAACTACTGGGGTACTATGTAGGGCTTTGGGCATCAAGATGTTGATTCACGTTGCACTTGAACTTCTGCACGTCACTACAGTTGAGGAAGCAAGGACATGGAATGGAATGTCAAAGTCTAGCGGTTCTGGGGAAGAAACTACTGGAGTAGAAAGATCTTTTACATCTAGGGATCTCTACAGTGTGGGGGTGAGATTTTGCAGCCTGCCGGGTCTGTCGACGGTGTTCACGTTGTGGGGGCACAAGTGCTTGCAGTTCGTCAGAGCATTCACCATTATAATACTTGTAGAACAGGCAGAGGGATGCAACGTTTCGTCGATGGGACAGAGGCTGAAGCTTAGATGCCAGTTTAGGGCCTATCAGATTTGCGACTCTCTTTTGAACCCTGTCAAGGAGCGAGAGACTAGTAGCCGATGCACCAGCCCAAATATGACAACAATGCTCCATACATGGGCGAATGGTTGCCTTACAGAGTTACAGGATACTTTCAGGTGTTAGTAGTTTTCTAGCATGGTAGAGAGAGTCCACCTTCCTTGCAGCTGCCCTGGCAATGCCCTCGATGTAATTGTTCCAACTCATGTTTCCTGTGAATGTTAGGTCAAGGAGCTTCAAAGACGTACTCTCAGATAAAGAGTCTTTTGCCATTGCTATAGGTGGTAGAGAAGGTTTCTTGTAATTATTGAATGAAACTAGTTTAGTCTTGGCGGCATTGAATGTGACCATCCATTTTTGTCCCCATTCCACTACAGATTGGAGGTCATCTTCTAGTGTTTCTGCCATTTCTTTAGATATGTGTTCATTTGTTTTCCTGTTGTGTCTGTTATAGAGTGTGGTGTCATCAGCATATATACCCATCTCAGAGGAAATCTTTTTTTTTAAAGTCAATCAAATCTAACCCTATTTTTTTGTTTGTGCTCATATAATTCTATGTAGTTTTATTTTATTTTTATTTCTCACACATCTTAACCATTCTTAATTCATTTATTTTAAAACAATTTCCTGACTAATTTCTTTCTTTTTTACCATGTCACATCGAGGTTGTAGTGGGGGGAATCCCTATAAGCTTATTTAGATGACAGAACATTTTAAAACCTCAATCCTCTATCCATGCATTGAATTTATGCATATCTACTCTCATTGAAATAGATTATTTTAAATATGAAGTCGACCGCTTGAAATATAAAAACCCGAATTGTTAACCATGTGTCGCTTAAAATGCTTCACAGTCGATAAAAGACGCACGCACCTTCTAACTGGTAAATATTTCAGCCATGAAATTGTCTTGATTTCAGATTACGTATTGCTTTTATATCTTTTCAGCCTAATTGTCATTACTCAGGTTTTAATTTAATTCATGGCTGGCGAAGTAAATGTTGTAAAATCTAAATGTGACGACGTTCAAAAGCTTTGAACAGATATTATTTTTCTAAAAATAAAAGGTAAAATAATGTATATTTAGTTGACAAATATTTATTAAGGAAAAATCAAATTACCCATACGCAAAAGTATTTAATACATTTAATAATATTTAGTTGTATATCCTCTATTCTGTTTTACAGCCTCTAAATGCTTTCCATAGTTGCCTACTAGTTTCTTACAAGCATTTCTTGGTAGCTTCAGCTATTCCTTTTTGCAAAGTTTTTGATGTTCTTGAGATCTCTTGCATGCACCCTTAACTCCAAAGTTTTCCACAAATGTTCGAGGGGATTTAGGCCGAATGTCTGGCTAGGCCACTGTAGAACACTAATTTCATTATCCTTAAACCATTTCATATTTATTTTAGCTTTGTGCTTGAGATCATTGTCTTGCTGGAAGACAAAAATAACGACCCAATTCTAAATCTGCCGCAGTGCCGCACTCTTGAACAGATGCGTTGACAAAACCTTTGTGTATTTTGCTGCATTCATTTTCCTTTGTATGTTTTCAATTCCTCCAACTTCATTTCTAGAAAAGCAGCCCCGAATCATCACACTTCCACCTCCAAATTTTACAGTAGGAATGGCATTAAATGGTTTTAACTCGGTGCCCTTTTTTCCCTCATACACGGGTGCGCATGTTTCTTCTGAAAAACTCAATTTTAGTTTCGTCTGACGAAATAACTTCGTTCTAGAAGTCATCGAATTCATATCGATAAACAAATTAACAAACGAATTTATAAACAAATTTCAAACAATCTTTCACTTGTCTAGGACTCAACAATGGAGTCTTTCTTGGTGATCTAGAGTACGATTTTATGATCTCTTGATTTTGTCCTTGCTTACGTCAATACCTGCTTTCTGCAAATCTTCTGAATTTTTGAAGTCAGAAATAGCTAATTTTTATTTTTATTTCGGACTATTAGTCTCATCTTTATGAGTTGTTGTTTTTGGATCTTTTTATTGGTTCACAACGTTTCGGCCAACTTCCTCTGGCCTTCGTCAGGTGGTAACTGCGACGGATAGGAACTTCGAATCTTCTAACTACATTCTCAGCCATCACTGCCATCCATAGTTGTTGTCGTCTCACCACATTTTGACCAATTAACCTCTGGCACGCTTTGGGTGGGATTGAAACCGCTATCTACAGACAATGTTCATCTGGAACCGTAGAGATTCAACGTCTCTATCAACTGCGCCACGGGCCCCGAAGGGCGATCAAGGTTGGATTCTTTGATCTTATAAATCCACGTTTATTTATTATCTAAAAAATTAATATATAATGCTCATCTCAAAAAATGAATTCCAATTAAGGAATAATATATATATATCAGAAATAGCTCTTTCTTCACATAACTAGCCATGTAAGAAACAGCAGCATCGTTTAATTTATGTGGCCGACCCCTTTTTAAGTGATTTTGTAGTATTGCCATCCGTTGTTTTCCAATTTCTCACAACAGTCTCAATTGTACTCACCACCAAATTTAATTCTCAAGTTATCTTGCTATACCCCTTTCCATCGTTATGCCTTGCTATGGTTTCCTGACGCATATCATTAGTCAATTCCTTTTTTTAACCATTTTAAAACAGTAATGAAAGAAACAACCTGCACAGTGTCTGAGAGCTACTATCAACTGATCTGTAAGGGGCCAGAACCCTGAGATACTTTCTGATTGCGTGAAATATTTTAGTAAAATTAAATGATTGCTTAAGAATGAAATTTGACAGTATGTTAAATATTTTTGCATACAGGTAATTTTTTTTTTTTTGTTATTAAATATTTGTCAACTAAAATGTTTTTACGTTTCATTTTTAAATAGATAATATCTGCTCAAAGTTGGAGTGTAAATCTCATTCACAGTAACTTGATATTTCTTGAGAAATATGAAAAAAAACAATGTACCAAATATTTTGCTATCCACTGTATATACAAGGAAGCAGTTGAATAAATACTTTAAGAGCTCATATCATAGAGGTGAAGAAAATAGACAATATGCCTTTAAAAATCATCAAGTAAGTATTAAGTCGACCTAATAAGATAATTATGTCATTAATTTAGTTATGAGTTTTATCATCTCATCAACGGATCTGTAAGGGGCCAGAATCATGTGATACTTTCTGATTGCATGAAATATTGTAGTAGGATTGCTTAAGAATAAAACTTCTGATTGGTTGAAATTTTCTAGCAAGATGAAATGACTGCTTACGAATGAACTTTGACATACTTTTGCATAATTTTGGTAATTTGATTTTTTGTTAATAAATCTTAGTCAACTATGTATGTTTTCATTTACGTTTCATTTTTAAATAGTTAATATATGTTCAAAGTTGGAGTGTAAAGGAAGAAATATGAAAAAAACAATGTACCAAATATTATTCTATCCACTGTATATATAAGGAAGCAGTTGAATAAATAGCAGTCAATAAAAGACCAACAGGTCAGGTTTGGCCTCTGTAATTGCATTTCAACCTCTGGAGGGTTGCAACGTAGACCTCTTATGTTAGAGAAAAAAACAACATTAGTGGGGATCTACTTTGGATGAGCTGGTTCTCGGGTTTCTTTTTGTTATTTGGGCGTTTTCACAGGATAGGGACTTTGTGGAAGAGATTAGTGGAGTCATTTAGAGCAGGAGGACTGATGGAAAGCAGGGAGAGAAAGAACAAAAGAAACATTTTTAAAAGAGAATAACGTAGTCGTAGTAATTCCCATTAATATGACATCGAGAGGTTAGGATTAAGCTACTGCATTGTCCAAACTCGATTCGCCAAATGTCACTTCAGCAGCCTCAGTATTTTGTACCTGCTGATAGGACATTCTCTTTGGGAACTCCTTCAAGATTCGGGTCACTGACAATCAGGAAGATCACATCAGCCCAGGAAAACGTTTATTTCCAGCATCATTATTATTGTCATGACAATAATAATGATGCTGGAAATCTTATTATTGTCATGACAATAATAATGATGCTGGCAATCTTATTATTGTCATGACAATAATAATGATGCTGGAAATCTTATTATTGTCATTCACAGGCTAGGGACTTTGTGGAAGAGATTAGTGGAGTCATTTAGAGCAGGAGGACTGAAGGAAAGCAGAGAGAGAAAGAACAAAAGAAACATTTTTAAAAGAGAATAACGTAGTCGTAGTAATTCCCATTAATATGACATCGAGAGGTTAGGATTAAGCTACTGCATTGTCAAAACTCGATTCACCAAATGTCAATGCAGCAGCCCCGGTATTTTGCACCTGCTGATAGGACATTCTCTTTGGGAGCTATTCCAAGATTCGAGTCACTGATCATCAGGAAAATAACGTCAGCCCAGGAAAACGTTTATTTCCCGCATCATTATTAGTGTCATGAATTATAAATAGAATGGGCAGAGAATTTACTCATCTCTAGCTACTGCTTTTACAAAACTGTCGATCGAGTATACGTTTTCTTCCTTCTTTATCAAAAATATCCTTCATTCGTTGAAGATGATTGAGCGACAAAACAGGTATTTTTTAACATACACATCTTATCATACAAACATAGAATAAAATTATTTGTTATTTGGGCGTTTTCACAGGATAGGGATTTTGTGGAAGAGATTAGTGGAGTCATTTAGAGCAGGACTGAAGGAAAGCAGAGAGAAAGAACAAAAGAAACTTTTTAAAAAGAGAATAACGTAGTCGTAGTAATTCCCATTAATATGATATCGAGAGTTAGGATTAAGCTACTGCATTGTCCAAACTCGATTCACCAAATGTCAAAGCAGCAATAATATTTACTCATCTCTAGCTAATGCTTTCACAAAACTGCCGATCGAATATATGTTTTCTTGATTATCGTTATACTCGTTAATTCGCAGATGATTGAGCAACAAAACAGAGTTGTATTTTTTAACATACACATCTTATCATACAAACATAGAAAAAATTTGAATAATAAAATATTTTTTAACATACACATATTGTCATACAAACATAGAATAAAATTTTAATAATAAAATATTTTCTAACATACACGTCTTATCATACAAACAGAATAAAATTTAAATAAAATATTTTTTAACATACACTTCTTATCATACAAACATAGAATAAAATTTAAATAATAAAATATTTTTTAACATACACATCTTATAATAATAACATTGAATAAAATTTAAATAATAAAATATTTTTATACATACACATCTTATCATACAAACATAGAAAACAATTTAAATAAAATATTTTTTAACATCTTATCATACAAACATTGAATAAAATTTAAATAATAAAATATTTTTAACATACACGTCTTATAATAATAACATTGAATAAAATTTAAATAATAAAATATTTTTTTGCATACACATCTTATCATACAAACATTGAATGAAATTTAAATAATAAAATATTTTTAACATACACATCTTATCATACAAACATTGAATAAAATTTAAATAATAAAATATTTTTTAACATACACGTCTTATCATACAAACATTGAATAAAATTTAAATAATAAAATATTTTTTAACATACATTATACAAACAGAATAGAATTTAAACAATAATATATTTTAAACATACATATCTTATCGTACAAACATAGAATAAAATTTAAATAATATTTTTTAACATACACATCTTATCATACAAACAGAATAAAATTTAAATAATAAAATATTTTTTAACATACACATCTCATCATACAAACATAGTATAAAATTTTAATAATACTTTTTAACATACACATCTTAACATACAAACATAGAATAAAATTTAAATAATATTTTTTAACAATCACATCTTATCATACAAACATTGAATAAAATTTAATGAAAATATTTTTTAACATACACGTCTTATCATACAAATATTGAATAAAATTTAAATAAAATATTTTTTAACATACACATCTTATCATACAAACATTGAATAAAATTTAAAAATATTTTTTAACATACACATCTTATCATACAAACATAGAATAAAATTTAAATAATATTTTTTAACATACACATCTTATCATACAAACATTGAATAAAATTTAAATAATATTTTTAACATACACATCTTTTCATACAAACATTGAATAAAATTTAAATAATATTTTTTAACAAACACATCTTAACATACAATCATTGAATAAAATTTAAATAATATTTTTTAAGATACACATCTTATCATACAAATATTGAATATAAGTTAAATAATAAAATATTTTTTAACATACACGTCTTCTTATACAAACATTGAATACAATTTAAATAAAATATTTTTAACATACACATCTTATACAAACATAGAATAAAATTTAAATAAAATATTTTTTAACATTTTTAACATCTTATCATACAAACATAGAATAAAATTTAAATAAAATATTTTTACATACATATCTTATAATACAAACATAGAATAAATTTAAATAATAAAATATTTTTTAACATACACATCTTATCATACAAACATAGAATAAAATTTAAATAAAATATTTTTATACATACACATCTTATCATACAAACATAGAATAAAATTTAAATAATATTTTTTAACATACACATCTTATCATACAAACATTGAATAAAATTTAAATAATATTTTTAACATACACATCTTTTCATACAAACATTGAATAAAATTTAAATAATATTTTTTAACACACACATCTTAACATACAATCATTGAATAAAATTTAAATAAAATATTTTTTAACATACACATCTTATCATACAAATATTGAATATAAGTCCAATAATAAAATATTTTTTAACATACACGTCTTCTCATACAAACATAGAATAAAATTTAAATAAAACATTTTTTAACATACACATCTTATAATACAAACATTGAATACAATTTAAATAATAAAATATTTTTTAACATACACATCTTATCATACAAACATTGAATGAAATTTAAATAATAAAATATTTTTAACATACACATTTTATCATACAAACATAGATAAAAATTTAAATAATAAAATATTTTTTAACATACACATCTTATCATACAAACATTGAATAAAATTTAAATAATAAAATATTTTTTAACATACACGTCTTATCATACAAACATTGAATAAAATTTAAATAATAAAATATTTTTTAACATACATTATACAAACAGAATAGAATTTAAACAATAATATATTTTTAACATACATATCTTATCGTACAAAACTAGAATAACATTTAAATAATATTTTTTAACATACACATCTTATCATACACACAGAATAAAATTTAAATAATAAAATATTTTTTAACATACACATCTCATCATACAAACATAGAATAAAATTTTAATAATACTTTTTAACATACACATCTTAACATACAAACATTGAATAAAATTTAAATAATAAAATATTTATTAACAATCACATCTTATCATACAAACATAGAATAAAATTTTAATAATACTTTTTAACATACACATCTTAACATACAAACATTGAATAAAATTTAAATAATAAAATATTTTTTTACATACACATCTCATCATACATAGAATAAAATTTAAATAATATTTTTTAACAATCACATCTTATCATACAAACATTGAATAAAATTTAAATAAAATATTTTTTAACATACACATCTTATCATACAAATATTGAATATAAGTTAATAAAATATTTTTTAACATACACGTCTTCTCATACAAACATTGAATAAAATTTAAATAAAATATTTTTAACATACACATCTTATCATACAAACATAGAATAACATTTTTATAATAATATATTTTTTAACATACACATCTTATCATACAAACATTGAATAAAATTTAAATAAAATATTTTTTAACATACACATCTTATCATACAAACATTGAATAAAATTTAAATAAAATATTTTTTAACATACACATCTTATCATACAAACATTGAATAAAATTTAAATAAAATATTTTTTAACATACACATCTTATCATACAAACATTGAATAAAATTTAAATAAAATATTTTTTAACATACACATATTATCATACAAACATTGAATAAAATTTCAATAAAATATTTTTTAACATTTTTAACATCTTATCATACAAACATAGAATAAAATTTAAATAATAAAATATTTTTTAACATACACATCTTATCTTTCAAACATTGCATGAAATATAAATAATAAAATATTTTTTAACATACACATCTTATCATACAAACAGAATAAAATTTTAATAATAAAATAATTTTTAACATACATATCTTATCATACAAACATAGAATAAAATTTTAATAATAAAATATTTTTTAACATACACATCTTATCATACAAACATAGAATAAAATTTAAATAAAATATTTTTTTACATACACATCTTATCATACAAACAGAATTAAATTTAAATAATAAAATATTTTTTAACATACACATCTTCTCATACAAACATTGAATAAAATTTAAATAAAATATTTCTTAACATACACATCTTATCATACAAACATTGAATAAAGGTTAAATAATAAAATATTTTTTAACATACATATCTTATACAAACATAGAATAAAATTTAATAATAAAATTTTTTTAAAATACACATCTTATCATACAAACATAGAATAAAATTTACATAATTAAATATTTTTTAACATACATATCTAAAACAGAATAAAATTTAAATAATAAAATATTTTTAACATACATATCTTATACAAACATAGAATAAAATTTAAATAATAAAATATGTTTAAACATACACATCTTATCATACAAACAGAATAAAATTTAAATAAAATATTTTTTAACATACACATCTTATCATACAAACAGAATAAAATATAAATAATAAAATATTTTTTAACATACACATCTTATCATACAAACATTGAATAAAATTTAAATAATAAAATATTTTTAACATACACATCTTATCATACAAACAGAATAAAATTAAAATAAAATATTTTTTAACATACACATCTTATCATACAGACATAGAATAAAATTTAAATAATAAAATATTTTTTACCATACATATCTTATACAAACAGAATAAAATTTAAATAATAAAATATATTTTAACATACACATCTTATCATACAAACATTGCATAAAATTTAAATAATAAAATATTTTTTAACATACACGTCTTATCATACAAACATTGAATAAAATTTAAATAATAAAATATATTTTAACATACACATCTTATCATACAAACATTGCATAAAATTTAAATAATAAAATATTTTTTAACATACACGTCTTATCATACAAACATTGAATAAAATTTAAATAATAAAATATATTTTAACATACACATCTTATCATACAAACATTGAATAAAATTTTAATAATAAAATATTTTTTTAACATACACATCTTATCATACAAACATAGAATAAAATTTAAATAAAATATTTTTAAGATACAAATCTTATCATACAAATGTAGAATAAAATTTTAATAATAAAATATTTTTTAACATACACATCTTATCATACAAACATAGAATAAATTTTAAATAAAACATTTTTTAACATACACATCTTATCGTACAGAGTAAAAAATCTTATCATACATAGAATAAAATTTAAATAATAATATTTTCAATTGAAGTTAGTATTTCTAAGTTCAAATAATTATACTATCAATATAATTAATGATGGAATGATAAACGAAATTAAAAAAAACTATCAGTTTTTCTATTAAAAATCGAGACCCGAGACGAAACAAACGTTTAGATTTTATAAAGGAAAATTAATCAAAAACACAGAAATTTGTCAAAATTTTCTGTTAAATATACTTTTTATTTGTTATCCAAAGTATTTGGTTTCTCATGGGAGCAAAACACGAATGTATCAGCACAAAAACAGAAAAGGAGAACAAACAAGGAACCAAATGTTTTGTTTGTTTCCTATTTTTTTGTTCCAAGAAAAGTCCATATTGTATGCCAAAACCAAGAACAGAAATAAACAAATTAAAATGAGTGGTTTTATGAACACAGAATTTATTGAATAAAAAGAAAAATAAGCATCAAAATATTTTACTTGGTGAAATTTATAACATAAATATATTTTGGAGCCAAACTCCATCCTCAGTATGTTGTTTTCTTTCTTTCTCTTCTTTCTTGCCATGTTGTAAAGTTTGAAAAAGAAAAGTCTGTAAAAAGCTGTGCATTGTATCTCAGCGGTTGGATTTTGAAATGAGGAAGCTGTGCGTTGGCAATGCAATATTAACATCAAGAGTGTGACTCTCTTTATGTTTATTTAATTTGAATAAAATAAAATACGCATCAAGTGTGCTTGAAAGCCAAATCACAATGTAATATTATGAAAATAAATATTTTATTTGTTTAAAATTTATATTGTAGAGTTGAATGTAATAATCAAAGAGGAAAGCGACCCCGTGTGTGTGTGTCATGCGGTCATACAACTTATCTTCAGATGGGATCTGAGAGAAAGAGATATTAAAGATGGCAGCCATGGATTTATAAGGTGTAGTCTTGTGAAATCTCATGTGATCGCATCTTCCACTGCACATGTATGCAAATGGAGTGGGGTCAGTTTTCTGATAAAATGTCTGTTGGCAAAGGCAGTGGGGAGAGACATGTTGGAAGTTGAGAGCGAAAGTTGTCAGTGACGAATTCTTGCTGGACTTTTGCATATTGTATTTGGTTTATTTTGTTTTGCTGTTTACCAGCCCATTTAACGTCAAATAGAAATATATTTCAGAGTCAAACAACATCCTGACATAAACCGCACTTTAGTATTAAAAATAAAACAATTCTGTTTTAAACTGAGTATTGAAAAATATAAAACTTTCATACAAAAACATTTCTAGAGGAAACGATTGATGAAAACACGATGGGCCTGTTCAAGTGACAGCATTACATGGAATAAAAAAACAATTAACGTATCAGAAAAATAAAGAAAGAATACTTTTTTCTATTGTGTAATGTTATATTTATGTACAGCAACACAATGATACTATTAGTAATGCAAACAAAATAAAAATTGAAGTGCTTTTCACACTGGATATTTGTGAACTTTTATACTAAATGCACTTATGCAGATTTACATATATATATATATATATATACTAGCAAGATATGCATAAAGATATTGAAAATGTGGCGAAACCAAAAATTGCGCAACCAAAAAAACCATGGTCACATCTACACAATGAACTAAACATTTAACTTAACCATTAACTTTGGAAAAATCACCTTATCACCCAAGATACGACTGGTTGAGAGATATATTGATGCTTTGAAAAGGGCGATGGTGTTGAAGCAGAAAATGAAGAATGTGAACACCAAAGCGAATTAATTGCAGATTTAATGTTTACTAGGAAAGTATGCTCATGTTTTGATAACGGGCTCATTTAAACAACATAAACATATATATATGCTAGCAAGATATGCATGAAGATATTGAAAATGTGGTGAAAACAGAAAAGTTGCACATCTGTAGCAAAAGCTGCAATAAAATTGAGTGCTTTGACTAAGGCAGAAAAACCATGGTCACTAAACATTGTGTACTGCTAACTATTAACAACAACATAGCTAAAAACTGTTGTCTTTGACAATGGCATAGAGTTGTCATTAAAAGAATAAAAAAATGGTTAAATTTTATCGAAAAATAACCTTATCACCCAATACGACTAGTTGAGAGATATATTGATGCTTTGAAAAGGGCGATGGTGTTGAAGCAGAAAATGAAGAATCATCTGTTTATTGAATAACACCGAATGTTAACACCAAGAATATTACTTTACTTTATACAAAAATATTACTTTACTTTAGTGCTTGTGTCTTCATAATTAATTGAAGATTTTTATAAGACAGTGGCTATTCTAGAGTGTGCCTTAACCTATGTTTAACTAAGGTTGATTTCATGCTAAATAAAGAGCCACAGACATTACAATATGGCTTTTCCCGGTGTGTGTTTGCATATGTGTATTTAATGATGATGACCTACTAAAAGACGAATCACAAACATTACAATAATATGGCTTTTCCCCAGTGTGTATTCGTACATGTGTAGCTAATGCTGATTTGGTGGTAAATGTAGAACCACAAACATTACAAGAGTGTGGCTTTTCTCCACTTTGCGTTCGCATGTGAAGCTAATGCTGCTAATTGACTAAAAGATGAACCACAAGCATTGCAAGAATATGGCTTTTCTTTTTTTTGTTTTATTTTACTTCAGTCGAAGTTCTCAGAAATCAAGGGTCCTACAACCTGGGGCTAACACTTGAAGTATATATGAGATACATAGATATTCGAATGTTCCATTTAAGTTCTTTATTTCTCAAACACTGAGTTAGTAAAGCAGTTGAGAACATAATTTTTCTCTCCCCAATTAACCATTTTTATACGTCGTATTATATCTTTAATTTTGATCTGCTGGTATTACTGGATTCCAGGACAAGAATTCATCTAGTCTGGTGGAGTATCCAGCTTTGTACTATTACTTGAGGTCACAGCACTTGGAGACGGTGCACCATTCCTCGTAAAAGCTAATATGAGTTAGCCATAGAGAGGAGATCTTATTTGGGCAGCAAATACTATGTGATTTGTAATATTTGATCAAGGTATTCACATGCCAAGTTGTTCTGACAAAGCCCTTTACAGAGAGACCTTAGACACTTAAGGATAGTGTCTACTAGGCATTCCAGTTCTCTCCGGCATTCAAGTTCTCTCCAGTCGGATCATACTCTACAAGAATATTACTTTACTTTAGTGTTTGTGTCTTTATAATTAATTGAAGATTTTATAAAACAGTGGCTATTCTACAGTGTGCCTTCGCCTATGTTTAACTAATGTTGATTTCACGTTAAATGAAGAGCCACAAGTTATTTACAGTGTGTGTTTGCATATGTGTATTTAATGATGATGACCTATTAAAAGATGAATCACAAAGATTACAAGAATATGGCTTTTCTCCAGTGTGTGTTCGCATGTGATTAACTAATGTTACTTTCTTGCTAAATGATAAGCAACATACATTACAAGTATATGGCCTTTCTCCAGTATGTCGTCGCATATGTTCAACTAAATACTTTCGAAGACTAAAAGCTGAATCACAAACTGTGCACGAATATGGTTTTTCTCCAGTGTGTCTTCGCATATGTTGAACTAAAGTTCCTTTCCTACTAAACGAAGCAGCACAGACTTCACAAGAAAATGGCTTTTCCCCAGTGTGTGTTTGCATGTGTGATGTCAAATGTGCCTTTCGACCAAAAGAAGAAGTACAAACTGTACAATGGTATGGCTTTTCTCCAGTGTGCATCCGCATATGTGAAACTAACTGTGATGACCTATTAAAAGTCGAGTCACACACAGTGCAAGTAAATCGCTTTTCTTCACTGGTTTTTCCCATATCTACAAATAATGTATACTTTTGATTAATTGATGAGGAACTGATTTTACAGGGATCTTTCTAAGGGAGAGCCACAAGCTTTACATGAATATTTTCATATACTTTCTAAATGTGCTAAAATGAGGTTATTGTACAAGAATGATTTTTGTATATGGACAACTTTCTAATGAATCGTTATAATTGATTATGAACTTATTGTATAAGAATATACACTAAGTCAGTATATAGCTATGTCAAGTGGATTATACTTGGGCATTGAAAACTATGTTATTTTTAATATTTAGTCAGTTTATAATTGTAGAAGGAAGTATGCTCATAACAGGTTTACTCTGACAAAGATACACATTAATTACTCATGGATAATAGTGTCTATTAGGGATTTAAATTGTTTTCCAGTGTGTATTTACATATGCTGAAACAAATTGTGTTTGTCACAAAAAGATAAGAGACACAAACCTTAGAGGAATATTTTCAGGTGTGTTCGTATATGTTTAAAACATTTGAACCAGAAAATCTACATATTCGATTTTAAAAAATGGATAATTCCCACTATAATTTCTAAGCATACTGCAAAATTGACTTGTATTTAAAAAGAGTCAAAGCGTTAGCTATCTTTTATAGCTTTTCTGTGGTGTGATTTTGTTTTGCTTTGTTCTATTTAGAAGTACTTAAATATGTTGTTTCTTAAGAATATATTGATGTTAAAGCCATTTAACCGTTTAATATGATGAGAGATGAATGAGTTGTTCATAAAAATATGCCAGGAAAATGAATCGTCTGAAAATATTACAATTCTTCCAAATTGCCTCGTTCACGAAAATCCAAAATATGCTTTACCTCTAGTGAATCAAATGAGTAGTTGTTTGGGGTGTTTGGTTTCATGACATATCCTCTTTTTTACGGTTATTAGTAATTTTGAAAAATGCTTTTACGCTTGAAGTTCTTTATACCAGCAAATATTTTTTAATGCTGAATCAATTTTGGGATAAGTTTTAGTCTTCAAAATCTTTATAACTTTTAATATTTATAAAATTATATAATAGCATCAAGGTTTAGTGCATTTTAAGCCAGAAAGCCAGTATCTTCAGACAGCTCATTCTCGTAGCACTACTTGAAGCAAATGAAAGCAATTATACTTGTCATTGAAGTTGTGATTTTAATCTTTTTTTGCAGTAGATTTATAATGTTGTTGTTGTTATATGCACAATTCTTTTTCATTTAAATTTTCAGCTTTCTTTAAATGTTGTCTTTTCAAAAATAATGATGATCCTTTAATTTCCATAAACTGGAACATCTGTGAAAAAATAAATAAATTTTTATTATTTACACCTCATGTTGTATATAAGCATTCAATTTATTAGAATTGTCATTATTCTTATATTAATTTGTCACAAAGAGATTACTTTAACATATCATACTAAATTGTCTAAATGTGCAGAACATAGCAAATAAAGTTGTTAATAACAAAATATTAAAAGGAATTCAATCTATAACACTGAATGGGACATGTCTGTTTTAATAGATTACATCAACTATTCAGTTACAAATCGTTAGCTATTAATACTAGTAAAGGGAGAACACGGCAATCACTGATAGAATTTCAATGTAAGAAACATGAAAAGGATAACATATTCTATGCTATTGCTGATATTAAATCATTCAAAAACTATATTACTACATTAATAATATACGGAACTAATTTCTGAAATCTGTCTTAAAACATTTATTCAGATAATAGAAAATTATTTGGATAATGGCACAAACTTTTCATCTAATCACTGTGTTAAAAGAACACAAAAGAAAGCTTTTTAGATTTATACTATTACAGAGATATATTTTGGTATTAATATTTATGAATTTGTGTCCATGTTAAGAAGTCGTCCCTCAACAATAAAATATGTATGTCTTATGGAAATGAGAGAAAATTCAAAATTAATTGTAAGGAGAGAAGTGATCCCACACTCTGAAGTCTACATTCTTTTCATTTCTTTTGATTCTGGAGAGTGTGAGTTTCCTGAAAATATGCACAACTTTTAAATCTTTTCTTTACAAAAATAATTCAAATACTGCAGAATTTTATTTAATTGAATATTTGAATGACGCAATGCGATTATCATTAAGTGAGTTTATAATAATTTAAATATTGCAGAATTTTATTTAATTGAATATTTGAATGATGCAATTTGATTATCATTAAGTGAGTTTATAATAATTTAAATATTGCAGAATTTTATTTAATTGAATATTTGAATGATGCAATTTGATTATCATTAAGTGAGTTTATAATAATTCAAATACTGCAGAATTTTATTTAATTGAATATTTGAATGATGCAATTTGATTATCATTAAGTGAGTTTATAATAATTTAAATATTGCAGAATTTTATTTAATTGAATATTTGAATGATGCAATTTGATTATCATTAAGTGAGTTTATAATAATTCAAATACTGCAGAATTTTATTTAATTGAATATTTGAATGATGCAATTTGATTATCATTAAGTGAGTTTATAATAATTTAAATATTGCAGAATTTTATTTAATTGAATATTTGAATGATGCAATTTGATTATCATTAAGTGAGTTTATAATAATTCAAATACTGCAGAATTTTATTTAATTGAATATTTGAATGATGCAATGTGATTATCATTAAGTGAGTTTATAATAATTCAAATACTGCAGAATTTTATTTAATTGAATATTTGAATGATGCAATGTGATTATCATTAAGTGAGTTTATAATAATTCAAATACTGCAGAATTTTATTTAACTGAATATTTGAATGATGCAATGTGATTATCATTAAGTGAGTTTATAATAATTTAAATACTGCAGAATTTTATTTAATTGAATATTTGAATGATGCAATTTGATTATCATTAAGTGAGTTTATAATAATTCAAATACTGCAGAATTTTATTTAATTGAATATTTGAATGATGCAATGTGATTATCATTAAGTGAGTTTATAATAATTCAAATACTGCAGAATTTTATTTAATTGAATATTTGAATGATGCAATGTGATTATCATTAAGTGAGTTTATAATAATTAAAATAATGCAGAATTTTATTTAACTGAATATTTGAATGATGCAATTTGATTATCATTAAGTGAGTTTATAATAATTTAAATACTGCAGAATTTTATTTAATTGAATATTTGAATGATGCAATTTGATTATCATTAAGTGAGTTTATAATAATTCAAATACTGCAGAATTTTATTTAATTGAATATTTGAATGATGCAATTTGATTATCATTGAGTTTATAATAATTCAAATACTGCAGAATTTTATTTAATTGAATATTTGAATGATGCAATTTGATTATCATTAAGTGAGTTTATAATAATTCAAATACTGCAGAATTTTATTTAATTGAATATTTGAATGATGCAATGTGATTATCATTAAGTGAGTTTATAATAATTCAAATACTGCAGAATTTTATTTAATTGAATATTTGAATGATGCAATTTGATTATCATTGAGTTTATAATAATTCAAATACTGCAGAATTTTATTTAACTGAATATTTGAATGATGCAATTTGATTATCATTAAGTGAGTTTATAATAATTCAAATACTGCAGAATTTTATTTAATTGAATATTTGAATGATGCAATGTGATTATCATTAAGTGAGTTTATAATAATTCAAATACTGCAGAATTTTATTTAATTGAATATTTGAATGATGCAATTTGATTATCATTAAGTGAGTTTATAATAATTCAAATACTGCAGAATTTTATTTAATTGAATATTTGAATGATGCAATGTGATTATCATTAAGTGAGTTTATAATAATTTAAATATTGCAGAATTTTATTTAATTGAATATTTGAATGATGCAATTTGATTATCATTAAGTGAGTTTATAATAATTCAAATACTGCAGAATTTTATTTAATTGAATATTTGAATGATGCAATGTGATTATCATTAAGTGAGTTTATAATAATTCAAATACTGCAGAATTTTATTTAATTGAATATTTGAATGATGCAATGTGATTATCATTAAGTGAGTTTATAATAATTCAAATACTGCAGAATTTTATTTAATTGAATATTTGAATGATGCAATTTGATTATCATTGAGTTTATAATAATTCAAATACTGCAGAATTTTATTTAATTGAATATTTGAATGATGCAATTTGATTATCATTAAGTGAGTTTATAATAATTTAAATACTGCAGAATTTTATTTAATTGAATATTTGAATGATGCAATTTGATTATCATTAAGTGAGTTTATAATAATTCAAATACTGCAGAATTTTATTTAATTGAATATTTGAATGATGCAATTTGATTATCATTAAGTGAGTTTATAATAATTCAAATATTGCAGAATTTTATTTAACTGAATATTTGAATGATGCAATGTGATTATCATTAAATGAGTTTATAATAATTCAAATACTGCAGAATTTTATTTAATTGAATATTTGAATGATGCAATTTGATTATCATTAAGTGAGTTTATAATAATTTAAATACTGCAGAATTTTATTTAACTGAATATTTGAATGATGCAATGTGATTATCATTAAATGAGTTTATAATAATTCAAATACTGCAGAATTTTATTTAATTGAATATTTGAATGATGCAATTTGATTATCATTGAGTTTATAATAATTCAAATACTGCAGAATTTTATTTAATTGAATATTTGAATGATGCAATGTGATTATCATTAAGTGAGTTTATAATAATTCAAATACTGCAGAATTTTATTTAATTGAATATTTGAATGATGCAATGCGATTATCATTAAGTGAGTTTATAATAATTCAAATACTGCAGAATTTTATTTAATTGAATATTTGAATGATGCAATTTGATTATCATTAAGTGAGTTTATAATAATTCAAATACTGCAGAATTTTATTTAATTGAATATTTGAATGATGCAATGTGATTATCATTAAGTGAGTTTATAATAATTCAAATACTGCAGAATTTTATTTAATTGAATATTTGAATGATGCAATGTGATTATCATTAAGTGAGTTTATAATAATTCAAATACTGCAGAATTTTATTTAACTGAATATTTGAATGATGCAATTTGATTATCATTAAGTGAGTTTATAATAATTCAAATACTGCAGAATTTTATTTTATTGAATATTTGAATGATGCAATATGCTTATCATTAAGTGAGTTTATAATAATTCAAATACTGCAGAATTTTATTTAATTGAATATTTGAATGATGCAATTTGATTATCATTAAGTGAGTTTATAATAATTCAAATACTGTAGAATTTTATTTAATTGAATATTTGAATGATGCAATGTGATTATCATTAAGTGAGTTTATAATAATTCAAATACTGCCGAATTTTATTTAATTGAATATTTGAATGATGCAATTTGATTATCATTAAGTGAGTTTATAATAATTTAAATACTGCAGAATTTTATTTAATTGAATATTTGAATGATGCAATGTGATTATCATTAAGTGAGTTTATAATAATTTAAATACTGCAGAATTTTATTTAATTGAATATTTGAATGATGCAATTTGATTATCATTAAGTGAGTTTATAATAATTTAAATACTGCAGAATTTTATTTAATTGAATATTTGAATGATGCAATTTGATTATCATTAAGTGAGTTTATAATAATTCAAATACTGCAGAATTTTATTTAATTGAATATTTGAATGATGCAATGTGATTATCATTAAGTGAGTTTATAATAATTTAAATACTGCAGAATTTTATTTAATTGAATATTTGAATGATGCAATTTGATTATCATTAAGTGAGTTTATAATAATTTAAATACTGCAGAATTTTATTTAATTGAATATTTGAATGATGCAATTTGATTATCATTAAGTGAGTTTATAATAATTCAAATACTGCAGAATTTTATTTAATTGAATATTTGAATGATGCAATTTGATTATCATTAAGTGAGTTTATAATAATTCAAATACTGCAGAATTTTATTTAATTGAATATTTGAATGATTCAATGTGATTATCATTAAGTGAGTTTATAATAATTTAAATACTGCAGAATTTTATTTAATTGAATATTTGAATGATGCAATGTGATTATCATTAAGTGAGTTTATAATAATTCAAATACTGCAGAATTTTATTTAATTGAATATTTGAATGATGCAATGTGATTATCATTAAGTGAGTTTATAATAATTCAAATACTGCAGAATTTTATTTTATTGAATATTTGAATGATGCAATATGCTTATCATTAAGTGAGTTTATAATAATTCAAATACTGCAGAATTTTATTTAATTGAATATTTGAATGATGCAATGTGATTATAATTAAGTGAGTTTATAATAATTCAAATACTGCAGAATTTTATTCAATTGAATATTTGAATGATGCAATGCGATTATCATTAAGTGAGTTTATAATAATTCAAATACTGCAGAATTTTATTTAACTGAATATTTGAATGATGCAATTTGATTATCATTAAGTGAGTTTATAATAATTCAAATATTGCAGAATTTTATTTAATTGAATATTTGAATGATGCAATTTGATTATCATTAAGTGAGTTTATAATAATTCAAATACTGCAGAATTTTATTTAATTGAATATTTGAATGATGCAATTTGATTATCATTAAGTGAGTTTATAATAATTCAAATATTGCAGAATTTTATTTAATTGAATATTTGAATGATGCAATATGCTTATCATTAAGTGAGTTTATAATAATTCAAATACTGCAGAATTTTATTTAATTGAATATTTGAATGATGCAATTTGATTATCATTAAGTGAGTTTATAATAATTCAAATACCGCAGAATTTTATTTAACTGAATATTTGAATGATGCCATGTGATTATCATTATGTGAGTTTATAATAATTCAAATACTGCAGAATTTTATTTTATTGAATATTTGAATGATGCAATATGCTTATCATTAAGTGAGTTTATAATAATTCAAATACTGCAGAATTTTATTTAATTGAATATTTGAATGATGCAATTTGATTATCATTAAGTGAGTTTATAATAATTCAAATACTGCAGAATTTTATTCAATTGAATATTTGAATGATGCAATGTGATTATCATTAAGTGAGTTTATAATAATTCAAATATTGCAGAATTTTATTTAATTGAATATTTGAATGATGCAATTTGATTATCATTAAGTGAGTTTATAATAATTCAAATACTGCAGAATTTTATTTAATTGAATATTTGAATGATGCAATTTGATTATCATTAAGTGAGTTTATAATAATTCAAATACCACAGAATTTTATTTAATTGAATATTTGAATGATGCAATTTGATTATCATTAAGTGAGTTTATAATAATTCAAATACTGCAGAATTTTATTTAATTGAATATTTGAATGATGCAATTTGATTATCATTAAGTGAGTTTATAATAATTCAAATACCACAGAATTTTATTTAATTGAATATTTGAATGATGCAATTTGATTATCATTAAGTGAGTTTATAATAATTCAAATACTGCAGAATTTTATTTTATTGAATATTTGAATGATGCAATATGCTTATCATTAAGTGAGTTTATAATAATTCAAATACTGCAGAATTTTATTTAATTGAATATTTGAATGATGCAATTTGATTATCATTAAGTGAGTTTATAATAATTCAAATATTGCAGAATTTTATTTAATTGAATATTTGAATGATGCAATTTGATTATCATTAAGTGAGTTTATAATAATTCAAATACTGCAGAATTTTATTTAATTGAATATTTGAATGATGCAATTTGATTATCATTAAGTGAGTTTATAATAATTCAAATACCGCAGAATTTTATTTAATTGAATATTTGAATGATGCAATGTGATTATCATTAAGTGAGTTTATAATAATTCAAATATTGCAGAATTTTATTCAATTGAATATTTGAATGATGCAATGTGATTATCATTGAGTGAGTTTATAATAATTTAAATACTGCAGAATTTTATTTAATTGAATATTTGAATGATGCAATGCGATTATCATTAAGTGAGTTTATAATAATTTAAATATTGCAGAATTTTATTTAATTGAATATTTGAATGATGCAATGTGATTATCATTAAGTGAGTTTATAATAATTCAAATATTGCAGAATTTTATTCAATTGAATATTTGAATGATGCAATGTGATTATCATTGAGTGAGTTTATAATAATTTAAATACTGCAGAATTTTATTTAATTGAATATTTGAATGACGCAATGCGATTATCATTAAGTGAGTTTATAATAATTTAAATATTGCAGAATTTTATTTAATTGAATATTTGAATGATGCAATGTGATTATCATTAAGTGAGTTTATAATAATTCAAATATTGCAGAATTTTATTTAACTGAATATTTGAATGATGCAATTTGATTATCATTAAGTGAGTTTATAATAATTTAAATACTGCAGAATTTTATTTAATTGAATATTTGAATGACGCAATGCGATTATCATTAAGTGAGTTTATAATAATTCAAATATTGCAGAATTTTATTTAATTGAATATTTGAATGATGCAATGTGATTATCATTAAGTGAGTTTATAATAATTCAAATATTGCAGAATTTTATTTAATTGAATATTTGAATGATGCAATGTGATTATCATTAAGTGAGTTTATAATAATTCAAATATTGCAGAATTTTATTTAATTGAATATTTGAATGATGCAATGTGATTATCATTAAGTGAGTTTATAATAATTCAAATATTGCAGAATTTTATTTAATTGAATATTTGAATGATGCAATGTGATTATCATTAAGTGAGTTTATAATAATTCAAATATTGCAGAATTTTATTTAATTGAATATTTGAATGATGCAATGTGATTATCATTAAGTGAGTTTATAATAATTCAAATATTGCAGAATTTTATTTAATTGAATATTTGAATGATGCAATGTGATTATCATTAAGTGAGTTTATAATAATTCAAATATTGCAGAATTTTATTTAATTGAATATTTGAATGATGCAATGTGATTATCATTAAGTGAGTTTATAATAATTCAAATATTGCAGAATTTTATTTAACTGAATATTTGAATGATGCAATGTGATTATCATTAAGTGAGTTTATAATAATTCAAATATTGCAGAATTTTATTTAATTGAATATTTGAATGATGCAATGTGATTATCATTAAGTGAGTTTATAATAATTCAAATATTGCAGAATTTTATTTAATTGAATATTTGAATGATGCAATGTGATTATCATTAAGTGTGTTTATAATAATTCAAATACTGCAGAATTTTATTTAATTGAATATTTGAATGATGCAATGTGATTATCATTAAGTGAGTTTATAATAATTCAAATATTGCAGAATTTTATTTAATTGAATATTTGAATGATGCAATGTGATTATCATTAAGTGAGTTTATAATAATTCAAATATTGCAGAATTTTATTTAACTGAATATTTGAATGATGCAATGTGATTATCATTAAGTGAGTTTATAATAATTCAAATATTGCAGAATTTTATTTAATTGAATATTTGAATGATGCAATGTGATTATCATTAAGTGAGTTTATAATAATTCAAATACTGTAGAATTTTATTTAATTGAATATTTGAATGATGCAATTTGATTATCATTAAGTGAGTTTATAATAATTTAAATATTGCAGAATTTTATTTAATTGAATATTTGAATGATGCAATGTGATTATTATTAAGTGAGTTTATAATAATTCAAATACTGCAGAATTTTATTTAATTGACAGAAACAAATAAGACTTTGCTGAAAATATGCACAAATCTTTTCAATTTGTTCTAAAATATATATTACTTTATCATTCGATTAATAACAAAATTTTCTTTAAGTTTCTGAAATCTGTTTTTTACAAGAAGAACACTGCTTATCCAGGCCCTAAAGCTGATCTAGGATAAGGGTAAATGAATGTAAGATAATAGTGTTATTGGTCATGGTGTAGATGGGGTAGAATTTGGATTATTTAACCAGAACTTGTTTTCATTGGACTTGAACGTTTGAAGGCCACCATATCGTAATCGGCTAAAATGTACACAATAAAACAAATATATCACAAATAAAAAAAACATTTTCTGGGTTATTTATTTATGTTGCTAGTTTAGAAGAAAATGTATGAATGTTTTTAAGAAAGGTGTATTAAAAAATGGAGAATTAATTTTAAAAAATGAAGGCAGTAGGTAAATCGGTGTTGTAAAATACTCTTATGGTTGTCAACAGGTTAAAGTAGATTTATTTGTAAGAAAATTGCATTAAAATAACTTAAACATAATACGGAAATGAACGATGTAAAAAAAATGCAGAAAGTTTTAACAATTGTCTATTTGGATAATTAAAACATGAAAAAAATGGGATGCTGAAAAGGTACACAGTAAAACAATATGTTTTATTGTCATGTTGATTATTTGTTTATGTACGTATGCACAACCGGTATATCGGATGTTGCGTTATAACACCTGTTACAAGGTCATTTGAGTTTTATAATTATATAGGTTGAGCTTTTGAATGAGAAAATCGTCTATTATCTAGTGTAATGAATGAAGGTTTGGGTTGCTGCACGAAAACGGAGGTGAAATTTGAACTAAAGGACGAAGCTAAACCAGTTTTCAAACCCAAAAGAAAGGTTCCATATTCAGCATTAGAAACTATAGAGAAAGAATTAAAGAGACTTCAAGATATTGGAGTAATAGAAAAAGTGGACTACTCTGAATGGGCTTCACCCACGGTTTACGTTAAGAAAAATAATAAAATCAGGGTATGCGCGGACTTTTCGACAGGTCTAAATGATTGTCTCAAGGACGATAACTACCCGCTTCCTACCCCAAAGGAAATTTTTTCGAAGTTAAGCGGAGGAAAAATTTTTACAAAAATTGATTTATCTGAAGCGTATTGGCAAGTAAAAGTCCAGGAAGATTGTGCCAAGTACCTGACATTAAATACCCATAAAGGACTATTTTCACTAAAACGTTTGCCTTTTGGTTTAAAAGTAGCCCCAAATTTGTTCCAGCAAATTATGGATACAATGCTAGCAGGTTTGGATTTTGCTATGGCTTATTTAATAGGTTGGTTAAATCATCTGACAAAGTCTGTCTTTTTTAGTTTTATTTTTCAGTCTTTCTACTTTATTTTCTTAAGCAATATTTTCCTGTACACATAATTTACTCTTATAGTAAAGCAGAAAATTGTTGACAAACGAAAAGTAACTTTCATATTAAGACTTGAATATTAGAATGAAATTGATATGTTGATTGCCTAATTATTTACTCTCATATTCAATTTCAATATACCTTCTCATCATATTTTATGTGGATACATGAAATCATATTTAAGCATTGTTAAAATAACAGAGTTCTTTTTAATCTTAACTTTTCCTTACTTTTTTAAGATTTCTTATCTTTTTGTGTTAAAAATAAAGTTTGATATGTGTCACAAATATTTTCCATCCTTTCAGCAATAAGTTAAAAGCTATCTACAAAAAAGCTGAACTTACAATTAAAAATTGTGATCCATATTCTGGCCAATGACTATTATACAGTTAAGTTTACCATGAACAATCTGGTATCTGTTTCCAAATGTTTACCTTGAATCTGCTTTAAGATTCCTATTTTTTCTATTGTTCATTTGCTTTTGTCATCCGATAAGAATTCAGTAAATAATCAAAAACGTTTGTGACACTTTTAAGGCTTGCATTGATTTTTTATTTTCACACAAAAAATAAACAGCCGATTAAAAATATAATTAAACCAAAGTTCTATTATTTTTAATAATGTTTGATTAAATAAAAAAATATATATATATTATTATTATTAATAATAATTTATACTCACAAGTGCTAACACAGGTCATCATCAGATATTATTCACTGATAATCATTGGTCCTTGTTGCCTGGAGAATGTGAAATAATAATTCTTTACAAATTTCTAGTAAGCTCAACGTCTTTTGAAAACCTTTGCAAATAGCTCTGTTTGCCACTGATTTTCATGCTGTCAGTGAGGATTGGGTTTATATGAAATTTGGATGACAATAATCTTTCTAAAAGGTCCAAGTCCTCTCTGCACTGCAATCTGTAAAAAAAAACAAAAGTAAAAATAATTAAAAAAAACAGTTAATTTCTGAATTTTTGAGATAAGGATAGATTATTCGTATAATTTGGATTCATCAGTCTACTGTTCTCATCTTGAATGTCATTTTTACAACATTTCGGTTGATAAAACCTTTTACTTTCTTCAGGTTTATCTTATCAAACTTGGGAATGTTTCTGTAGAACTCGGGAATTTTACTGAAATTTTGAACAGATCCCTTTTTACTTATGTGGATAACATCTTTATACTATAACCCTAGCAGGAAGGTGTTCAAACTTTACTAGACCAATGAACTCTATCCGTGCAACTATACAGTTCACTATGGAAAAAGAACATAACAAATTATCATTCAAAGATGTGTTGATAACCTGTATTGGTCAGATGTTTATGCCATCTCTAAACCGAAAGCAAACTTTCACTAGACCATACCTAAACTTCAACTCACACTATCTATATAATGTAAAGAAAGAAATCATTTGTTGCCTACAACACAGCACAAAAGCAATATGTAGTAACAACAATGCTGATGGATAGTTTAAGAGAAACCTTACACCAAAGAATCTATCCAGAAAGCATAACATCAGCTCCAAGAAATCTGGACAAGTCACTAAAGGATCCCACTCGGAAACTCACCACAGTTTTTGTACCATACATGAAGAGCTTGTCAAAAAAACTTTATCAGAAAAAACTTTAAAGAATATGTAATCCATATGACACGAGGACAATATTCAGAAGCGATTCAACTCTCCGAAAACTACTTCTGTGAGTCAATCCTCCCACAAAAAATCATGATTAAGAACTGTATATGAGATCCGATGGAAATGTGGAAAACTATACAAAGACCTGGCGCCTACTAAAAGTATGCTAAGAAGAACATCAAAAAGCCGTGATACATAAAGAGATTGAATAATAAGCTGATCATATCCGGAAGAAAAAGGAAATCATCTACCATTATGAGACGAAGTAAAAATTATAGACAGAGAAGAATGGTGGCAACTAAGACAATTCAAAGAAACCGCACATATGTTTGGTAACAATCAATTATTAACTAGAACAAATATAAAAGTTCACACAATATGGCAACCATTAAATATAAATAATAGATATAAAGTACAAATAAATAAAAATATATATAGATAGGCAATAATATATATATTATATATGCAATAATATATATATATATATGCAATAATATATATATATATGCAATTATATATATATATATATATATATGCAATAATATATATATATATGTAGATATGCAATAATATATATATATGCAATAATATATATATATAGATATGCAATAATATATATATAGATATGCAATAATATATATATAGATATGCAATAATATATATATATATATATATATATACATATGCAATAATATATATATACATATGCAATAATATATATATATATACATATGCAATAATATATATATACATATGCAATAATATATATATATACATATGCAATAATATATATATATATATGCAATAATATATATATAGATATGCAATAATATATATATATATACATATGCAATAATATATATATAGATATGCAATAATATATATATAGATATGCAATAATATATATATATATATATAGATATGCAATAATATATATATATATGCAATAATATATATATATATATATATATATAGATATGCAATAATATATATATATGCAATAATATATATATATATATAGATATGCAATAATATATATATATGCAATAATATATATATATAGATATGCAATAATATATATATATATGCAATTATATATATATAGATATGCAATAATATATATATATGCAATAATATATATATATATAGATATGCAATAATATATATATATGCAATAATATATATATATATATATATAGATATGCAATAATATATATATATATGCAATAATATATATATATATATATATAGATATGCAATAATATATATATATAGAGATATGCAATAATATATATATATGCAATAATATATATATATGCAATAATATATATATATATATATATATAGATATGCAATAATATATATATATATATATATATATATAGATATGCAATAATATATATATATATATAGATATGCAATAATATATATATATAGATATGCAATAATATATATATATATAGATATGCAATAATATATATATATATATAGATATGCAATAATATATATATATATAGATATGCAATAATATATATATATATAGATATGCAATAATATATATATATATAGATATGCAATAATATATATATATATATACATGCAATAATATATATATATATACACGCAATAATATATATATATATACACGCAATAATATATATACGCAATAATATATATATATATATACATATGCAATAATATATATATATATATATATATGCAATAATATATATACATATATATATATGCAATAATATATATATATATATATGCAATAATATATATATATATGCAATAATATATATATATATATGCAATAATATATATATATATAGATATATAGATATGCAATATATATATATATAGATATGCAATAATATATATATATATATAGATATGCAATAATATATATATATTTAGATATGCAATAATATATATATATATACATATGCAATAATATATATATATATATACATATGCAATAATATATATATAGATATGCAATAATATATATATATAGATATGCAATAATATATATATATATATAGATATGCAATAATATATATATATATATGTATATATATATATGCAATAATATATATATATAGATAGATATGCAATAATATATATATATATATATGCCGACTGTCATCACGACGGTTCTAGGTTCGATCCTCAGCTTGGGAGAGGTGTTAGTCTAGCGGCACTGATGAGTTGTGAAACAACCAAACAGGTCTGTATGTCGATGACTAAAATATATTTTATAAAGCTCCCCTCTTTGGTAGAGCACTCTCGTAAATTATCTTACTCGCTACTTAATTTAGCTGAAATAATGCGAAGCTCGCGATTTGTTTACAAAACAAACGTTTGAGCCCTCTACGAGTAGCGGACGAATGTTTATTTAAATAATCGTTCGGACAGGTTAATTTCGGCCACCGATTCCGTAGTCAAGGGGTAGGACTGCCGACTGTAATCACGACGGTTCTAGGTTCGATCCTCGGCTTGGGAGAGGTGTTAGTCTAGCGGCACTGATGAGTTGTGAAACAACGAA